>NW_013773692.1:0-749 GCF_000517525.1 Limulus polyphemus
GATACCCGAATTTTATCGTTATAACCTACCTAGTTTACCGCTGAGCCATAAATACTGTTTACACTTTACACAACAAATCTTATTTCAGTAATTATTAATATCTACACAAGTCACTTTGCTTTACACATTCTTACCTTGTAAGATATTTTATCCTGAATTAAGCCCACAATCACACGGCTGACGGCAAAAACAGCTCCAGCTACAGAACCAGTGGTGGACAGAAACGTGTCGACTTGTATAAACGTCTGTCCATATGTCTGGAAAACAGTAAGAAAGTATTTTTGAAGTCTAACACAGTCCTGATTTTGGTACTTGGGTTTTAACTACAAGTCCTTCTTATTTTATATTAGATCTGATTACCAAAATCAAAGTTTATACATAATGTTTTGGTTCCATCCCGTATCTCAAGATGGTTTATGATAAGAATAACTTTTTTAATGTAAATTGTAAATTCTGGTGTAAAAAGTTTCATTGTCATAAATTCAAAAGATTCTTAGAAAAAGTAAACTGATACCAAGTTCATAAACTTACCTTATAAAAAAACATTCACAAACATGAATGGGTAATACAAGCAAATACAAACGACTGATAAAAGGTAAAATTCTTTCATTTTCAGAGCTTCTTTTGGTGACACATGAAGTTCAACTTGACCATTACTGTACGGTTGTTCGTCATCAACGTTCACATTGACTGAATCTTCTTCCAATGATTCACATACTTTTTTGTTATTTATTGTTGTTCTACAGTCC
>NW_013773693.1:0-1302 GCF_000517525.1 Limulus polyphemus
AGATAGCTTCGATTTTACTATTTTATTTCTTCAGATCATGAAAGCAAAAGAAGAGATTTAAAAGTAAGATTATCCAACAAAACTCCCAACATGTAAAGGGTCACGACGTCTTCTTACAAAATAAACTCCAATTTTTTCGATTGTTTATACTCTGGGTTAGTGAAATTTCTACTTTTCTTAACTTTTCACGGGACATCATATTTTTCGTTAATCCTATAGTGTCTTACTTTTGAGTTTTCCGACGAAATTACCACTACCCCATATTTTTCTATTCATCTTGACTTTAAAAAGCACTTTTTTCTATGTTTCAATAAATTCGTGTTTTCACCGAAACAACAAAGTCTATAGTCCATGTTTTTTTTCAAAATTTTCAAAAAATTTCATTTTCCTCATATTTTAACACAATGATGACTTTGATATAAGACTTTCAAAATGGATATCCTCTCATCATAGTTCCCAATATTTATTCCATAATCTGTTTTCAAATTTTTAGATAGCTTCGATTTTACTATATTATTTCTTCAGATCATGAAAGCAAAAGAAGAGCTTTAAAAATAAGATTATCCAACAAAACTCCCAACATCTAAAGGGTCATGACGTCTTCTTAGAAAATAAACTCCACTTTTTTCGATTGTTTTTACTCTGGGTTAGTGAAAGTTCTAATTTTCTTAGCTTTTCACAGGACATCATATTTTTCGTTAATGCTATAATGTCTCAATTTTTAGTTTTCCGACGAAATAACAACTACCGATGAATAGAAAAATATGTTGACTTTAAAAAGCACTTTTTTCTATGGTTTTTCCCATAATTTTTCAAATTTTTTTATGAGGAAAACATTGTGTTAAAAACATCTTTGATGTAAGACTTTCAAAATGGAGTTTATTTTGTAAGAAGACGTCGTGACCCTTTAGATGTTAGGAGTTTTGTTGGATAATCTTATTTTTAAAACTCTTCTTTTGCTTTCATGATCTGAAGGAATAATATAGTAAAATCGAAGCTATAGAAAAATTTGATAACAGATTATGGAATAAAAATTAGGAATTTTGATGAGAGAATATCCCAACATCTAAACGGTCATGACGACTTCTTACAAAATAAACTCTACTTATTCGATTGTTTTTACTCTGGGTTATTGAAATTTCTACTTTTTTTAGCTTTTCACTTGACATAATATTTTTCGTTAATCCAATAGTGTCTCACTTTTGAGTTTTCCGACGAAATTACCACTACCCCATATTTTTCTATTCATCTTGACTTTAAAAAGCACTTTTTCCTATGTTTCAATAAATTCGTATTTTTACC
>NW_013773694.1:0-893 GCF_000517525.1 Limulus polyphemus
AATATTTTTAAATCTTGTGTTTTCTTATTGACAGTACACAGTATTGTTAAATACTGTGTCTTCTTATCGACAGTACACAGTATTGTTAAATCCTGTGTTTTCATATCGACAGTACACAATTTTGTTAATCATTTGTCTTCTTATTGACAGTACACAGTATTGTTAAATCTTGTGTCTTCTTATTGATAGTACACAGTATTGTTAAATCTTGTGTCTTCTTATTGATAGTACACTGTATTGTTAATTCTTGTGGCCGTTTTGTGATAGTACACAGTATTGTTAAAACGTTTGTCTTCTTCTTGATCATATAAAGTATTGTTAAAACTTGTTTCTTCTTATCGCAAGTACACATCATTGTTGAATCTTGTGTCTTGTTATTGATAGTACACAGTATCGTTAAATCTTGTGTTTTCTTATGAGAGTACATAGGATTTTTAAATCTTGTGTCTTGTTATTGATAGTACACAGTATTGTTAAATCTTGTGTTTTCTTATGAGAGTACATAGGATTTTTAAATCTTATGTCTTCTTATTGACAGTACACAGTATTGTTAAATCTCGTGTGTTCTTATTGATAGTACACAGTATCGTTAAATCTCGTGTCTTCTTATTGATAGTACACACTATTGTTAAATCTTGTGTCTTCTTATCGACAGTACCCAGTATTATTAAATCTTGTGTTTTCTTATTGACAGTACACAGTATTGTTAAATCTTGTGTCTTGTTATCGACAGTACACAGTATTGTTAAATCTTGTGTCTTCTTATTGATAGTACACATTATCGTTAAATCTTGTGTCACTGACGATAGGAAGAATATTCTTGTTAAATCTTGTGTCTTCTTATTGTCTTGTGTCTTCTTATTGATAGTACACATTATCGTTAAATCTTGTGT
>NW_013773695.1:0-1715 GCF_000517525.1 Limulus polyphemus
CACCAACTTCTACCCTTGTGAACCTAGTGTGACTCTAAACAAACATCAACTTCTACCCTGTGAATCTAGTGTGACTCAAAACGAACACCAACTTCACCCTTGTGAACCTAGTGTGACTCTAAACAAACACCAACTTCTACCCTGTGAATCTAGTGTGACTCAAAACGAACACCAACTTCTCCCTTGTGAAACTAGTGTGACTCTAAACAAACACCAACTTCTCCCTTATAAAACTAGTGTGACTCTAAACAAACACCAACTTATCTCTTGTGAACCTAGTGTGACTCTAAACAAACACCAACTTCTCCCTTATGAAACTAGTGTGACTAAACAAACACCAACTTATCTCTTGTGAACATAGTTTGACTCAAAACGAACACCAACTTCTCCCTTGTGAAACTAGTGTGACTCAAAACAAACACCAGTTTCTCTCGGTAGCTTTCTGTATTAACATGTTAACCATAAGGAATCATTCAGTAGCTTTCTGTAATAACATGTTAACAATAACGAATAGTTCGGTGGATTCCTAGAGTAACCTGTTAACAATAACCAACAGTTCGGTGGCTTTCTATAGTAACAAGTTAACAGTAATCAACAGTTCGTGGCTTTCTATAATAACATGTTAACAATAACCAACAGTTCGATGGCTTTCTATAATAACATGTTAACAATAACCAACAGTTCGGTGGCTTTCTAGAGTAACAATTTAACAATAACCAACAGTTCGGTGGCTTTCTATAATAATAAGTTAACAACAGCCAGCAGTTCGATGGCTTTCTATAATAACATGTTAACAATAACCAACAGTTCGATGGCTTTCTATAATAACATGTTAACAATAACCAACAGTTCGGTGGCTTTCTGGAGTAATAATTTAACAATAACCAATACTTTGGTGGCTTTCAACAATAACATGTTAACAACAGCCAACAGTTTGGTGGCTTTCTATAATAACAAGTTAACAATAACCAACAGTTCGGTGGCTTTCTATAATAACAAGTTAACAGTAATCAACAGTTCGGTGGCTTTCTATAATAACAAGTTAACAATAACCAACAGTTCGGTGGCTTTCTATAATAACAATTTAACAATAATCAACAGTAAGCTAAACCTTTGTACCTTTATGTAACTCTGAACAGATTATACCATAAAGTTTGTAAAAAACTACAGGAATACGTAAACTTTAACTAACGATAAACATATCAAACAACAATAACAATTATTACTTTATGAAATATGCTTCATCGTTTTAAAGACTACGTCTAGCACTAACCTGGAAGTTAAAAATTTTGTGTTGTCGTGGTAACAAGTCTTAACTGTCTGCAGATAAAGTCTAACAATGGTCAGGAAATTACTACCAATTTTGTAGTAATTATAGTAATAAGTTTATAACTATCCGATAGAACGTGTACTAATGACTCCTAAGCTGATAACTATGATAGAATGTGTACTAATGACTCCTAAGATAACAACCGTCTGATAGAATGTGTACTAATGACTCCTAAGATAATAACTATCTGATAGAACGTGTACTAATGACTCCTAAGATAATAACTATCTGATAGAACGTGTACTAATGACTCCTAAGATAATAACTATCTGATAGAACGTGTACAATGGTTCCTAAGACGATAACTATCTGATAGAATATGTGCTAATGACTCCTAAGATAACAACCGTCTGATAGAACGTGTACAAATGACTCCTAAGACGAT
>NW_013773696.1:0-749 GCF_000517525.1 Limulus polyphemus
AGGTATCCGCAATAGTCGTGTATTATTTAGCAGATACAGATACCTATCTGCGCTAGCCATGTATTATTTAACAGATATAGAGAGGTATCTGCGCCAGCCGTGTATTATTTAACAGATATAGAGAGGTATCCGCAATAGTCGTGTATTATTTAACAGATATAGAGAGGTATGTGCGCTAGCCGTGTATTATTTAACAGATATAGAGAGGTATCTGCGCCATCCGTGTATTATTTAACAGATATAGAGAGGTATCCGCAATAGCCGTGTATTATTTAACAGATATAGAGAGGTATGTGCGCTAGCCGTGTATTATTTAACAGATATAGAGAGGTATCCGCAATAGCCGTGTATTATTTAACAGATATAGAGAGGTATCTGCGCCAGCCGTGTATTATTTAACAGATATAGAGAGGTATCCGCAATAGCCGTGTATTATTTAACAGCTATAGAGAGGTATCTGCGCCAGCCGTGTATTATTTAACAGATATTGACTAAGAGACTAAACACCTAGTCAACGTCACCCACTCCAAATTCTTGGACTACTCATAATAATGTTGTACATTTCCTGTTTTGTTAAACTTATATTAAAGTTTTTCTTCATTACCCATTCAAGCCGTCTCCAACCATTACTAGTTTCACAAAGTCCACGTGTTCTGTTAATATTGATAAACCGGAACTTCATATTCTTCAGTTTTTCCGGTTTTAAAATCACCAAATTCTAAGAAGAGTCAGGTCATTACAACGTTAAC
>NW_013773697.1:0-1418 GCF_000517525.1 Limulus polyphemus
CCAATCATGATGAGGTTATTTAAACAAGAACATGTATAAATGTGTTTTAATCACCAATCATGATGAGGTTATTTAAATAAGAACATAGACAAATGTGTTTTAATCACCAATCATGATGGGGTTATTTAAACAAGAACATGTATAAATGTGTTTTAATCACCAATCATGATGGGGTTATTTAAACAAGAACATGTATAAATGTGTTTTAATCACTGACCATTCATAATATTCCATTGAGAGGATCTCTCAGCTCTACTCCATTCTGGTGGAACGTGAAAATTTTCCAATTCTTCATCCAAATAATGTACCGTTTGTTCAGTGTCACTATCCTGAATCATGTTTAAAGCCACGAGTCTGTTATTAGTACAAGTACTACGGAAGTAACATAATCATCAATTCTGACCAAACTTACATAGATTGTAACTAAAATGTTAAGCCAGTAATTAAAATGTTCAGTGTCACTATCCTGAATCATGTTTAAAGCCACGAGTCTGTTATTAGTACAAGTACTACGGAAGTAACATAATCATCAATTCTGACCAAACTTACATAGAGTGTAACTAAAATGTTAAGCCAGTAGTTAAAAGAGCTAAATTAATAGGCTCTTTTTACGATAATTTAAATTTACTTATCATTCAGATAGCCTCCTTGTTAGCAATATTTTTGGCCATAACCTCAAAGATATAGTTTCACTGGAATGTTTAGATTTTCTGAGATTGTTACATCCAAGATATAAGATATAGTCTGACCACATAAATTATCTGGTGTTTATCATAGACTCTGGTACAAGTAAGTTTGTGTTTTTTTATACGAAAACTAACTTAACTGATAAAAAAACATTTTCATGAACAAACTACCCGGAGAAACCACTCTTTGATGCATTTTACTCCCACTAGAGGGCATAATCAATGTGCGAGATATAAGTTACAAGAAAAGATTGTTTCCAGTGACAGTTCTGTATCTGTACATCAAATATCTTACCGATTCAGTAAATGGATGAGAAGTGAGGAAGAAACCCAAGCATGCATGGATGATATCAGCCCAGGGAATGACTTCGTAACCAGCCAGCTCAGATGTTCTCTTACTTGAACGAAGAAAGTGACGCACCCTGTAACAAGTGATGGTGTTATACATCTTCAACAAATAAAATGTCATGACTGACGTTACAGGTCCTGTAACACTGATATTAATCACACTTTATATAACTGATGTTACAGGACCTGTAACACTGATATTAATCACACTTTATATGACTGGCATTACAGGTCCTGTAACACTGATATTAATCACACTTTCTATGACTGACATTACAGGATCCTGTAACACTGATATTAATCACACTTTATATGACTGCATTACATGTCCTGTAACACTGATATTAATCACACTTTATATGACTGATGTTACATGTCCTGTAA
>NW_013773698.1:0-749 GCF_000517525.1 Limulus polyphemus
GACACTCTTCTTAAAATACTGTTTGGTTTAACATAATCTCATCGAGACACTCTTCTTAAACTACTATTTGGTTTAACATAATCTTATACAGACACTCTTCTTAAACTACTGTTTGGTTTAACATAATCTTATCCAGACACTCTTCTTAAATTACTGTGTAGCTTTTCAAATTTTTTGCCCAATTCCAGTGACCGTCATAAAAAGAGAACGATCCTTTCAACAATTGTCCAAGACAGACTGACAGATACGGAAACTATGGCACTATGATTAATGACAAAAGGTCGGAAAAGATAATTTTTAACTGACAGAATTAATTAGCTAATGTGTGTATTGTTGACCTGACATGGGTTACATAATTGCCAAAAGTCACACAGGTTCATATGGTGGTTAAAACGAAGAATTTATAAATCTATATAGTATTAGTTCTTAACCTTTTTTGGCTACAACCCAAATTCTAGCTGCGGGGGTGGCTCGGTTTTCGACACTAGCGGGTAACTTTCTGCTCAACAACTAACAATCTTATTTCTTTGGATTTGGGTCCTATGACACACCCTAGTTTTAAAGAATGTTTAAATACTGGACACAACACAAAAATGAACTGTCCATTGTTTCAAACACGAGTGAACCACTGTGTTTAGAAAAACTTTTATGACACTTTTTTTTTAAGTAAGGTTTTTTTCTCCATGTGTGTAAATTAGGTTTCTTTCTACAAACTTTATCAACGCGTTTCTACAGAATGAAGACTTTTA
>NW_013773699.1:0-749 GCF_000517525.1 Limulus polyphemus
CTAGATATACTGCTTTCTGCTCCTCTGTCCATCCATTCATCTCTGCCAGTAGCTCAAATTGTGCTCTATATGCTTCCCACGGTGCCTTCCCATCGAATTCCTGTGGCTTCTTTCGCACTGGATCACTCCTATTACTGATATTCATATTTGGGATGTGACTTCTAATGGGACTGAATATGTCTGCATTAGGGTTTAGCTGCGGGCTCTGGAAGGGGCTTACCGTTGTCTGGGGCTGATTAAGTCGATGGTCAATGTTTCCTCCTTGTGTAAGAGACAATAGATCGTCCTTTAACGTATCTAATTCGCTTTTAAATTTACTAATGTTTTCCCATTTGTTTCCTTTCTTGTTCCAGTTGTCATTGCTATAGTCTCTCTTCTTGTTTCTTTTCTTGTTCCTCTTGTTTATTTTCTTTCTCCTCTAACAACTGCTGTAATTTCTCTTCTTGTTTATTTTCTTTCACCTCCAACAACTGCTGTAATCTCTCTTCTTGTTTATTTTCTCGTTCTTCTTGTTTCTTTTCTTTTCCCTCCAACAACTGATGTAATTTCTCTTCTCGTTCTTCTTGTTTCTTTTCTTTTTCCTCTAACAACTGCTGTAATCTCTCTTCTTGTTTATTTTGTTGTTCGAGCTGCCAAAGTTGCAGGTTTTCTTGCAACTGCTGTTGTCTCTCTTCTTGTTACTTTTCTTGTTTCTTTTCTCGTTCTTCTTGTTTCTTTTCTTTTTCCTCTAACAACTGTTGTAATTTTTC
>NW_013773700.1:0-750 GCF_000517525.1 Limulus polyphemus
TAAATATTGAAAGTATAAAATGAAATGTATAAAGAACAAAACTGGGGAAAATATTTGCTTATTTCTTAATTTAGAATTTCAGCTGATTAAAGAGGTTTGTTTTTAAGAAAAACGTTGGTGATATAACAGAAAAATCGCTTAATTCAGAAACTGACTATACTTATAAGATTTCATGGCAACCCCCTCCCTCACGCCTTCTTGCACCCCCGCCACTAAATGCGTAATGGGCATGCAGTTATCGAAA
This sequence comes from Limulus polyphemus, assembly GCF_000517525.1. Taxonomy (NCBI): domain Eukaryota; kingdom Metazoa; phylum Arthropoda; class Merostomata; order Xiphosura; family Limulidae; genus Limulus; species Limulus polyphemus. Next base: position 245 of record NW_013773700.1, read on the forward strand.
TATTTTATCTGGTTAAATGGATTTTGACTTTTATGACTCCTCCTATTTAGAGAAATCGAACGTGGCGTGACGTGACACACAATGACTTTTGTGTAGGTTAGATTGAATAGGTGTTCTATATGTATATTTCTAGATTGGTAAATAAAATCTTCTTAAAATAATAACTTGTTGGAAAGTTATTCCACAACTGTTAGCTGAAAGTATAAAATCAGGTTTCTAAATATATTTTAGTTTATCTTTGTTGATGACAGTACAAAAACCAGGACTATTTAGTTATAAAACTTTAATGTCCGAAGCGACAAAATATTTTGAATTTAGGTTTCCCTATACATTTATTATGTATCATCTTACAGGCTTTCATTTAGGCATATGCGTAAAGGCTCGTTTGTGTTTATGTAAAATGTGTGTAAAATATATAGGGATTTTACAGATCCCTATAACCACACATTGATAGAATAAAAACTATGAAACATTGTAGCATATAACGTCTAAAAAAATCTTAATTC
>NW_013773701.1:0-749 GCF_000517525.1 Limulus polyphemus
ATAGATAAGCCACTGAAAAACCAATTCATCAAGACAACCTTTCTTTATTGGTAGTTTAGTATTATTTTTGACACCCCTTATCACTCACTTAATTTCTCAATCAAGATATGCCAAATATTTTGGCTAGAAATTATCACACACCAGCCCCCCAAAAGAAAATAATTAAAAATTACGACGAATAAAGGTGTCTGGGTGCTTATTTTAGAGCAAAGCTTCACTGAGCTATCTTCTGTGTCGACAGCGAGGATTCGAACTCCGTATTTTTGTATTGTAAGTCTGTAAACTTACCGTTGAAAAACAAAATGGCTCTTTGCAAACCGCATTTGTAAGATAAAATGGAGCACAAACTTATAGAGTGGAACTTCACGTAAAACAGTTTTTCATGCAGTGCAGTTAATTAGGCCTGCTAATTGCAGGTTCTGTTACGCCTCCAGTCGTTACTTAATTTTCCGTAAATTCGTTCCGACGAAACTTTAGCGACACAAGTCCTTTCTTAAATAAAACTGGTTTATTCTTTCTGGATATAACTTTACGATACACTTAATTTCAACAGTCGCTCTATAACAACGCTATGTCTCACGTGGCCAACAATATTTTGTCCGCATACATTCAATTACTCATTACCTCTCTTGTCCCGTCACGTTGTCAACGTCTTATATATACAAGACTAACACATATCTAGTAAATGCTAGGGCATTCTTGAAGAAACAGGATATTTCTAGAAAACAGGTGGCGTGATACTAGTCACG
>NW_013773702.1:0-749 GCF_000517525.1 Limulus polyphemus
CATGCTGCTAGTGAGAGAACCTGTTGTTAAAATATTTGAATCCCACCACTGCTCCCTTTGTAAAAGACAGTAAATCGTCCATTAATGTATCTAATTCACTTTGAAATTTAATAATATTTTCCATTTGTTCTTTTTGCCACTGTTGTTGACATTCCTGTAGTTGCTGCTGAGTTTCCCGCAACTGGTGGAGACTTTCTTCCTGTTTCCTTTCTTGTTCCAGTTGCTACTGCTGTAGTCTCTCTTCTTGTTTCTTATCTCGTTCTTCTTGTTTCTTTTCTTTTTGTTCCAACAACTGCTGTAATCTCTTTTCTTGTTTCTTTTTCTGTTCGAGCTGCCACTGTTGCAAGTTTTCTTGCCACTGCTGTTGTCTCTTTTCTTGTTTATCTTCTCGTTCTTCTTGTTTCTTTTGCTGTTCTTGTATTGCTGCCATCAAATCTGCTAAGCTGTAATTTGATTTGCCAATCCTCGTTTCCATTTTCTTCTTTTTTTATCCCACTCCCTGACACCAAGTTGTTACTATCTGCTTGTTTGATAATTTCCGGTCAAAATTCTTTCCGAGTGACTTCGGCGATACAAGTCCCTTCTTGATTAAAACTAGTTTATTCTTTCTCGTTCCATCTTTGTAATACATTTAATTTCCACAGTCACTTTAACTTGAACACACCTTACAATTCACAACGATTCATGCAATTTACTTACGGTCACTACCGCTCGCTTGACTCAATTATCTGTCTCTATATCTGTCTATC
>NW_013773703.1:0-745 GCF_000517525.1 Limulus polyphemus
CGCTGACGCTAACACTTGTTTCAAAACTTGGAGTAGATCGCTCTTCGTAAGTTGGTTTTTTGGTTGTTTCTTTACTTGCCGGTCGAGTATGGCCCAAAGGTTTTCGATGGGGTTCATGTCAGGAGATTGGCTCTGCCAGTGCAACTTCTGGATATCATTTTCTTCCTGCCACTTTTGGGTGTTTCTAGCAGTGTGACACGGTGCTCCATCTTACTGGAACAACGTTGTGTTCTTGTCCACGAAACCCAAGGAATAAAGTGGCAAGAGTCCTTGCTCCAGTATTTCGACGTATTTCGCAAAATTTATGTTGCCAACGCACTCCACTAAACTCGATCTCCCACCAACCCAAACAGCTCCACAAACCATCACGCTCAAACCACCATGCTTCACATTTGGCTGCAATCTGTTGAGCCAATACTCTTGGTGAGGCATTCTCCAGACCCATATCCTTCCACTGTCCGAAAATTGAGCGAATCTTGATTCGTCTGAGAACACTACGGTCTTCCAAAAGTCCAGAGGCTTGGTCATCATATCACTTGCCCATTTCTTTCGTCTGACTATGTTGGCAGGTCTTAATACAGGCTTCCATCTAGCTGCTCTGCAACGATAACCCAATCTGTGGAGAATCCATTGAACAGATTTTGGGCTCATCCCACCTACTTTGCCAACTTCTGCAGTCGTTAATCTGGGATCCATTTCGATGCTGCTCTTGACAGCCCTTTTTGTCCTCTCCGATGGACCAGGA
>NW_013773704.1:0-749 GCF_000517525.1 Limulus polyphemus
TGGTTATAAATTCTGTAACTATACTTACACCTAGGTGTTCATGGAGTAGTTGTGCCAAGTAAGGCTAAAAATGATTATGGTGGTTATAAATTCCGTAACTAGAGTTACACCTCGGTGTTCATGGAGTAGTTGTACCAAGTAATGCTTAAGATGAGTATTGTGGTTATAAATTCGGTAACTAGAGTTACATCTAATTATTCGTGGAGTTGTTGTACCAAATAACGCTAAAGAGAGTATGGTGGTTAAATATTCGGTAACTTGAGATACACCTAGGTGTTTATGGAGTAGTTGTACCAAGTAAGGCTACAGATGAGTATGGTGGTTATAAATACTGTAACTAGAGTTACACCTAGGTGTTCATGGAGTAGTTGTACCAAGTAAGGCTAAAGATGAGTATGGTGGTTATAAATTCGGTAACTAGAGATACATCTAGGTTTTCGTGGAGTTGTTGTACCAAATAACGCTAAAGAGAGTATGGTGGTTATATATTCGGTAACTAGAGATACACCTAGGTGTTTATGGAGTAGTTGTAACAAGTAAGGCTACAGATGAGTATGGTGGTTATAAATACTGTAACTAGAGTTACACCTCGGTGTTCATGGAGTAGTTGTACCAAGTAAGGCTAAAGATGAGTATGGTGGTTATAAATTCGGTAACTAGAGATACATCTAGGTTTTCGTGGAGTTGTTGTACCAAATAACGCTAAAGAGAGTATGGTGGTTATATATTCGGTAACTAGAGATACACCT
>NW_013773705.1:0-235 GCF_000517525.1 Limulus polyphemus
TCTTATTGACAGTACACAGTATTATTAAATCTTGTGTCTTCTTATTGACAGTACATAGTATCGTTAAATCTTGTGTCTTCTTATTGACAGTACACAGTATCGTTAAATCTTGTGTCTTTTTATTGAAAGTACACAGTATTAAGACACAAGATTTAACCCTATTGACAGTACACAGTTTTGTTAAATCTTGTGTCTTCTTATTGACAGTACACAGTATCGTTAAATATTGTGTCTT
>NW_013773706.1:0-749 GCF_000517525.1 Limulus polyphemus
CTCACCAGAAAGAATCTGTTATTGGTTTGCTAAAAAACTTTGTAAGCTATAACTGTGATTAACTCTTATTAATCGGGAACTTCAGATATAATGACCAGGAACGCTTATAAATTTCAAACATTACAAATCATTCAAATTTTGTGGATTGACATCGGACATTAGTACTTTTACGAAAACATTACCTAACGTCATCTGTGAAACTCAACCTGTAATCACCGTGTGAACGGCGAGAAGAACAGGGCTAGCTAGGTCGGTACTGAGTGAATTGTACCTATTACCAACTCGCTCATCGTGAACTCTCGATAAGATATCAAGGAAGTTCCAAATTAGAAAGAAGACTTTAAATTTCTTGTAAGTTTGTGAAACAATTTATATAAATCATTGTTTATAATAACTACTTGTAATGATTGCTATTGTAAATTGTACTGCTTTGTGTATCTTAAAACGTATTTGTGTTAGAAAAGAAAACTGTGTATCAATATTGTTGGTAAATATTACAAACTGAATATATATATGGGCATTTATTTAAGTACTAAATCCAAAGTACAATTTAACTACTAAATTTAAATGATCAGATAACGCAATTTTAGGCTATTTCAGATCCTAATAATATACGTAACTAGGAGGTTCGCCTATTCACAATTGTTCTTATCACTTTGTACAGCAATTGAAATTTTTCAATCATTCAAGCCATAAACGAAAGTTAAAAACCTATCCAGCTTTATAATTAAGAAATTTGACTAATTAAT
>NW_013773707.1:0-1634 GCF_000517525.1 Limulus polyphemus
CCACAGGAATTCGATGGGAAGGCACCGTGGGAAGCATATGGATCACAATTTGATCTACTGGCAGAGATGAATGGATGGACAGAGGAGCAGAAAGCAGTATATCTGGCAACAAGCTTGAAGGGACAACCACTGGAAATACTTGGACGGTTGACAGCAGCCGACAGGCACAGCTATAGAACACTGGTGTCGGCTCTAGAACTCAGGTATGGAACCCAAAACCAGTCAGAAGTCTACAGGGCCAGGTTCAGGACGAGAGTCCGTGCTAAAGGGGAGAACCTGCAAGAACTGGCACAAGACTTGGAAAGCATGGCACACAAGGCCTACCCAACTGCACCACCCGATCTCCTCAAGTTGTTGCTGAGGGATCAGTTCGTAGATTCCTTGGACAGTCCACAACTTAAGATACAAGTGAAGCAAGCACGCCCCTCTACCATGCAGGATGCTGACATAGGGAGTATTGTAGTTGATTTAAGTGCTGTGACATGCAGATCAATGAATGTAGCAACACTTACTGGAGTCTGGCCTTTGTTGTTTCCAATCGTCATCTTCTCAAAATCAATTACAAACTTCCTTGGTAGTAGATAGTCCAATCCTAATATGCATTCGTCTTCAATGTCAGCCAAGTATACTTTCTGTCTGTCCTTTATACCCATGAGCTCGATAGTTACCCACAGTGGTCCCCACAACCTTGCATAATGTCCTGTCACACCACAGAGCTTCTGTACACCTTCTGGTACTCCTTCGTGATCTAACACCTTGATGCTCACAAGGGTTTGCTGAGATGCAGAATCTATGACAAAGTTGCACCTTTGTCCATCCAGCTTCCCTGTCACGTAGATACTATATGTGCTTGCCATTTTACACTTAGCTGTTGGGACCTTCACGATGGAGGTTGGTGGGCATCCCTCATCACCAACCACTACTGGTTCCCGAAGCTGACTTATTGGTGGTATTTTTCTTACACTGACTCCTCAGATGTCCTTGCTTCCCACAGTTCCAACAGCCTTTCTGGGTAGCAGCCTTTCCTGCTGTATCATCTCCCCTGTGCTGAAGTTTCCAGCATTGAGCTCTCTTGTGCCCAAGGTTTATTACAGTGCCAGCAAAGTCCCTCAAACTTCTCTGAAAACTGACCTTGGTACCGCTGTGCTGGACTTAACGTAGGATTCAAATTCGAGAGCTCTGGCCATTGCTACAAGCATTGGGCTTCCATGGGGATGTTCTTTTATCTTACCCCAAATTATCTTCTAAAGCAGTGGAAGACCCATCCAGGCCAGCGGATTTGAAGATTGGAAGGTCACTTGTGGCAGGTAATCAAGTAGTACCTATAACAGTGGCCAATTTCTCTAAATGTGAACAGACACTTAAGGAAGGGGCATTGTTGGGTGTGTGCCAGGAGGTAGAGCCAGTCAATGTTAAAGCAAGAAATACAACTGTAAAGAAAGGACATACACTTCCAGAACATTTGACTGACCTCTATAAGAGGCATCATCACAGGCTCTTCAGGTAAAAGAACTTTTTGGCAAATTATGCAGACTTCTTTTCGAAAGGAGATCATTACCTTGGCTGCACAAACCTTGTAAAGCACAGAATAAACACACCATCCAATAAAGATCCCTCCGAAAAGATAGCTCCAG
>NW_013773708.1:0-1311 GCF_000517525.1 Limulus polyphemus
CCCCCCCAAAAAAAAATCTAAGTTTGAGGTCCCCTTTGAGCTTGAGACCCAGGCCAAATGGCCTTCCTGGCCACCTCGTTGATTGACTCTGCTCATTGTTAAACTTACGTCAGATGTGCTGATGAAGTACAGACCTAGCTTTAGTTATTTTGTTTTATTTAGAATATATACGTGATATAATAAACAATTGTAATACTTATTATTAAATGTATTTCATCTTCAAATATTACACAATAAAGTTAAGCTAAGTTAATTATATCTGTGTTAATACGTGTTATGTACGTGTTTAACATATTTAGTTAACAATCCACAACGTTATATACAAACAGCGTACACAAAGTTTTTATAATATCTGTATTGAAGCATGTTATAGCTGGGAAGTAACACACACATATATATATTAAAATATACTGAGTATAACAAAACCTCTAACAAACTGAACTTGGACCAAGAAGTCTAAAGTAAAGTTAAACGAATAACAAGAAGGTTAACAACAAAACCGCAATAGCTGAAAACATCAAGTATTTAATCCACTCAACGTTTAATAAAAATAGTTAAGAACACAACGGTTTGTTTCTTCCTGTTTATATTCAACTATCTTAACATCTTATAGACTTCTATGGTTTAGTCTTAGTACTTATCATAACGTTGTATGGTCACACTCATAGTGAGAGATTTTGTAAATTGAAATAGACAGGATGGTGTTTTATCAGTCAAGAAGGTTGTTCTGTTTGGGATTTTCTGTTGCTCTTTCTTTTGTCGCAAATGTTTGAATGGAGCAGGTGTCAACATTTCAATAGTTTCTTTCATATATTTTTATTCTGATTATATTTCTGAAGTCACGTGCATGTTGGAAATAATTCTGTTCTTACGGTTTTCTCCTAAATGACCCTACGTTCCCGAAACTAGTTATCCTTTCTCTTAAATCTTTTTATTATAATGCTATCATTTTATACAATGTCACTCTTAACATTTTCATTAAGTTTAATTATTTTATGAAATGAAATCTTTATATAATCTCCGGGGAGAGAAGTAAAAATTGAAAAGTTTACAGTGAATATTGTGTTTTCACGGTAAAATAAAAGTAAAAATTACAGAGAAAAGAAACATTTAATAACAAATATTTAATTATAATGTATCCAGTGTTTCAGAAATTTGAAGGTTAGAGAACTATCGTTTATGACGAAATTTAATCACGTTAGATTCTCTTGTTGTTTCTATCTTTTTGATACAAAATATTGATAATATATATCTCAGAGGAAGAAAGTTTGATATATTTTCTAGACTGTTTTAATTTAATTTTGAAGAGAA
>NW_013773709.1:0-1035 GCF_000517525.1 Limulus polyphemus
TTTCAGAAGGGAATCTAAAATAATGTTACAGTGTTGGTAGAACTAAGATCAAAATGATATAATGGAACAGTAGATACGGTAATGTTGCCTTCTCAGTCATTATCTTTTTTCGAGAACTAACTGACAGCTCTACACCTTACATACTTTATGTTACGTGTTTGTAACTTTCATGGTTCTCGTCTTGTGGTGTATATATTCACGACATAAAACGATTTAATGTATATTTTTCCCTTTAATTTATAATGTACTTCATATATCATAAATTACGTAACGTTCTCTCTCTTTCTGCTTCTCAATATTTTAATCACTTTCAAAATTTATAGATTTCTCAAACAAACAGCATGGTTAAAATTTCTAGCATTTTAAACTTTAAATAAAGAACAATATCACAGTATTTCTACTGACCACGTCTTGGCCTCTTGTTATAGTTCGTGAGCTTGCAAGCCAGGCTACAATTCATGTGATGCTACAAACTATTCTCTGCTCTTTACGTTGTCGGTGTGTTATAACAGTGACAGTCACTCCCTTAGCTTTGATGCTGGAGTTAAAGTGTTGCTGACTGGCTGCTTTCCCTCTGGTCAGTTGTTTAAAATTAGGAACGTTACAGTAGATACTAGTAGTCTTGCCATAAATACATAATAAAACTATATAGCATGTAATATGTTGTACCCATCGGGTCTCCGTGGTAATGTCTGAAGGCTTACAATGTTAAAAACTTGGTTTTAATACTCGTTGTGGGCACAGCACAGGTTCTGGTATTCAACGATAGGCTTGTCGGCAGTGGCATGTGCCATATAATTTTGTTTATTCTTAAATAATTTACTACATAATGGGCTATCACGGTCTGAGTTGAACACTGGCTTTACCCAGAATGTTTATTGTATATATTGTAAATGAATGATATAAATATCTTTTCGACTGAGACTTCGTGTTGCATCCCCAGCCGACCTGATGAGAGATAGCCCGTGGTAACAGTATTCTGGACTTAACCTCATGTTTTATAAAAAATGAAAGAGAAGAACGAACACTAACTCT
>NW_013773710.1:0-749 GCF_000517525.1 Limulus polyphemus
AATTTTAACGTATTACTTGGTCTATAATTTTAACATATTACTTGGTCTATAATTTTAACGTATTACTTGGTCCATAATTTTAACGTATTACATGGTCTATAATTTTAACGTATTACTTGGTCTATAATTTTAACGTATTACATGGTCTATAATTTTAACGTATTACTTGGTCTATAATTTTAACGTATTACTTGGTCTATAATTTTAACGTATTACATGGTCTATAATTTTAACGTATTACATGGTCTATAATTCTAACGCATTACATGGTCTATAATTTTAACGTATTACATGGTCTATAATTCTAACGCATTACATGGTCTATAATTTTAATGTATTACTTGGTCTATACCTTATACAGATTATATAAATTCGAACGACAATGCAGTTTTAATGGAGACTCATCAACTATTAACATTCACGAAGGGCGGATAGCACACACTTTATTATTTAACAATTTAAACTTCAAAATATAAATAATCACAATAAAATCAAATTAACTTAAAGAACCTTAGAAACAAAACAAAAACGTAGCACATTCTAGAAGTTGCATAACATTTTCATAATTCTTTAAAGTGGTTATTTATTGTTAACTGTACATTAAAAATACTTAGATTTAATTAATCCGAATACTTTTAAATAACTAAGTTTAGTTGCCTTAAAAAAACATAAATTATTTCTACGGTTTGTTTTTACTTAAGTTATTACCTTAAAATTTCACCGTAATAAAAGCGATACATCATTTTTAC
>NW_013773711.1:0-2500 GCF_000517525.1 Limulus polyphemus
ATCATTGTTTAATACGAACAGATCTTACTACTATGATTTCGTGTATTCCTTGTCTCTTGAATCATTGTCAAATACGAACAGATCTTATAACTCAGATTTCCTTTATTCCTTGTGTCTTGAATGATTGTCCAATACGAACAGATCTTATAACTCAGATATCCTGTATTCCATGTGTCTTGAATCATTGTCCAATACTAAAGGATTTTATAACTCAGATTTCCTGTATTCCATGTGTTTTGAATCATTGTCCAATATGAACAAATCTTAAAACTATGATTTCCCGTATTCCTTGTGTCTTGAATCATTGTCAAATACGAACAGATCTTATAACTCAGATTTCCTTTATTCCTTGTGTCTTGAATGATTGTCCAATACGAACAGATGTTATAACTCAGATTTCCTGTATTCCTTGTGTCTTGAATCATTGTCCAATACGAACAAATCTTATAACTCAGATTTCCTTTATTCCTCTTGTCTTGAATCATTGTCCAATACTAACAGATCTTACAACTATGATTTCCTAAATTCCTTGTGTCTTTAATGATTGTCCAATACGAACAGATCTTATAACTCAGATTTCCTGTATTCCTTGTTTCTTGAATCATTGTCCAATACGAACAGATCTTGTAATTCAGATTTTCTTTATTCCTTGTGTCTTGAATCATTGTACAATACTAACACATCTTACACTATGATTTCCTTTATTCCTTGTGTCTTGATTATTGTCCAATACGATCAGATCTTATAACTCAGATTTCCTGTATTCCTTGTGTCTTGAATCATTGTACAATACTAACAGACTTTATAACTCAGATTTCCTGTATTTCTTATGTCTTGAATCTTTGTCCAATACGAACAGATCTCATAACTCAGATTTCCTTTATTCCTTGTGTCTTGAATCATTGCCTAATACTAACAGATATTATAACTCAGATTTCCTGTATTCCTTGTGTCTGGAATTATTGTCCAATACTAACGGATCTAATACTCAGTTATCCTGTATTCCATGTGTCTTGAATCATTGTCCAATATGAACAAATCTTATAACTCAGATTTCCTTTATTCCTTGTGTCTTCAATGATTGTCCAATACGAACAGATCTTATAACTCAGATTTCCTGTATCCCTTGTGTCTTGAATCATTGTCCAATACGAACAGATCTTATAACTCAGATTTCCTTTATTCCTTGTGTCTTGAATCATTGTACAATACTAACAGGTTATAAGATCTGTTCGTATTGGACAATGATCAAGACACAAGGAATAAAGGAAATCATAGTTGTAAGATTTAGATTTCCTGTATTCCTTGTGTCTTGAATCATTGTACAATACTACACAGACTTTATAATTTAGATTTCCTTTATTCCCTATGCCTTGAATCATTGTCCAATACGAATAGATCTCATAACTCAGATTTCCTTTATTCCTTGTGTCTTGAATGACTGTCTTGTACTAACAGATCTTATAACTCATATTTCCTGTATCCCTTGTGTCTTGAATCATTATCCAATACTAACAGATCTTATAACTCAGATTTCCTGTATTCGTTGTGTCTTGAATCATTGTTTAATACGAACAGATCTTACTACTATGATTTCCTGTATTCCTTGTGTCTTGAATCATTGTCCAATACTAACAGATCTTACAACTATGATTTTCTTTATTCCTTGTGTCTTTAATCATTGTCCAATACGAACAGATCTTATAAGTCAGATTTCCTGTATTCCTTGTGTCTTGAATCAATTTACAATACGAACAAATCATATAACCAAATTTCCTGTATTTCTTGTGTCTGGAATTATTGTCCAATACTAACGGATCTTATAACCATAGTTGTAAGATCTGTTAATATTGTACAATGATTCAAGACACAAGTAATAAAGGAAATCTGAGTTATAAGATCTGTTCGTATTGGACAATGATTCTAGACACAAGGAATACAGGAAATCATAGTTGTAAGATATGTTCATATTGGACAATGATTCAAGACACAATGAATACAGGAAATCTAATCTGTTAGTATTGGATAATGATTCAAGACACAAGGAATACAGGAAATCTGAGTTTTAAGATCTGTTACTATTGGATAATGATTCAAGACACAAGGAATACAGGAAATCTGAGTTATAAGATCTGTTAGTATAAGACAATGGTTCAAGAAACAAGGAACAAAGGAAATCTGAGTTATGAGATCTGTTCGTATTGGACAATGATTCCAGACACATGGAATACAGGAAATCTGAGTTATAAGATTTATTCGTATTGGACAATGATTCAAGACACAGGGAATAAAAGAAATCTGAGTTATAAAGTCTGTTAGTATTGTACAATGATTCAAGACACAAGGAATACAGGAAATCTGAGTTATAAGATCTGTTCGTATTGGACAATGATTCAAGACCCAAGGAATAAAGGAAATCAAGACATAAGGAATAAAGGAAATCTGAGTTATAAGAAAATCATTGTCCAATACGAACAGATCTTATAACTCAGATTTCCTG
>NW_013773712.1:0-748 GCF_000517525.1 Limulus polyphemus
CCAGAAAGGTTGTTGGAACTGTGGAGAGCAAGGACATATGAGGAGCCAGTGTAAGAAGAATACCACCAATAAGTCAGCTTCAGGAAACCAGTAGTGGTTGGTGTTGAGGGACGCCCACCAACTTCCATCGTGGAAGTCCCAACAGCTAAGTGTAAAATGGCAAGCACAGATAGTGTCTACGTCACAGGAAAGCTGGATGGCCAAAGGTGCAAATGTGTCATAGATTCTGCATCTCAGCAAACCCTTGTTAGTATCAAGGTGTTGGATCACAAAGGAGTAGCAGAATATGTATAGAAGCTCTGTGGTGTAACAGAACATTATGCAAGGTTGTGGGGAGTAGTGTGGATAACTATTGAGCTCATTGGCATGAAGGATAGACACAAAGTATACTTGGCTGACATTGAAGACCAATGCATATTAGGATTGAACAATTTACTACCGAGGATGTGTGTAGTTAACTTTGATAAATGACGATTGGAAACAAAAAAGGCAAAATTCCAGTAAGTGTTGCTACATCTGTTGATTTGCATGTCACAGCACTTAAGTCAATACTCCCTATGTCAGTGAATATAACTTGGGGTAGGATAAAAGAACATCCCCAAGGAAGCCCAATGCTTGTAGAAGCAGTGGAAAACCCATCCAGGCCAGTGGATTTGAAGATTGGAAGTTCACTTGTGGCAGGTCATCAAGTAGTACCTATAACAGTGGCCACTTTCTCAAAATGTGAGCAGACACTTAAGGAAGGGGC
>NW_013773713.1:0-750 GCF_000517525.1 Limulus polyphemus
TCTTACATCAAAGGCATATTTCTGTTTAAATATGAGGAAAAACATTTTTTTTTTCAAAATATGGTCAAAACATGGGCTTTTAGGTGAAAATATGAATTTTTTTGAAAAATGGAAAAAATAACTTTTTGACGCAAAATTAATAGAAAAATATCGTATAGTGCTTATTTCGTATGAAAAATCAAAATTGAGATATTATACTTTTAACGAAAAATATTATGTCACGCGTAAAGCTAAAAAAATTGAACTTTCCATAATCCATAGTTAAAACAATCCAAAATGAGGAATTTATTATAAAAGACGTAACGATCTTAAACATGTTGTTTTTTTTTGGAATAATCTTTTTTTTAAAGCTATTCTTTTTTAGAATATAACTGAAGAGAGAAAAAAACAGTAAAATCGAAGCTTTGCGAAATTTTTATTACAAATTATAAAAAATCTATTTGAAATTTTGGTCAAATGATATCCATTTTGAAAGTTTAACATCTTTGTGTTTAAATATGCTAAAAAAAATATGTTTCTCAAAAAATGGTCAAAAACATGGGCTTTTCGGTGAAAATATGAGTTTTTTTGAAAAATGGAAAAAAGTACTTTTTCACGAAAATTTAATAGAAAAATATCGGATAGTGCTTATTTCGTAGGAAAACTCAAAATTGAGATATTATACATTTAACAAAAAATATTATGTCCCGTGAAAATATAAAAAAATTGAACACTCCCTAGTCCATAGTAACAACAATCCAAAATGAGGAA
>NW_013773714.1:0-747 GCF_000517525.1 Limulus polyphemus
CCCCAATTAAGTTTTTAATTGTTTCGTATACAACCCATTCATATCTTAATTTTTGGTGCACAGTCCATTCTGGTTTGAAATATTTGACCCCGCACTTTTCAATCTGTCACAGTAGAAAATTAGTAAAGTTACTTTCAGGAAATGTAAGAGAATGCATAAAATTTAACCCAGAACCCAAGAGCTTTCATGACCGTAAGGCGAGCCCTGGAACCCGGTCTTAATGAGTGCGCCTGTGACGCACATTCCTTCGTTTCGCTCAGCCAAATAAACCTTGGGCTCCCACTTTTGATTTGTCTCCTATACCTCTGTACTTAAGTTTCAACTAGATTTTGGATTTTATTGGCAACATATCTTTCTTCCTTCGCTTCTCTCAGTCTATTAGTTCTCGCTCACATCTTTTGGTTTTTATTTTTTCTCTTGTTAGACCTCTAGTCTTTTATATTTTCCCTCAAACACAACTGTTTTCCTGACATCGGATTAAAACGTCTCATAATTTTAGAAGTCTTTGTAGTTTCCAAATCCGCTAAACATAGTAAGGCGGATGTTCTTCGAATAATCCTCTAGACATTTAGTGCTATAATCTCTTAGGGACTGACCACAAGTCGGCCGTTTCTCACCTTTCTCAACCCCCAATAGATTTTTATGCCGAACTTCATAAGAATTCACCAAGGTTTTGTTTAGCACACACCCCATCAAGTGTTTAATGATCTATTGCACAACCGACCCAAATGTTACTTGTTTTGGTAC
>NW_013773715.1:0-746 GCF_000517525.1 Limulus polyphemus
GCTAACTCTCAATCTGGTTATTCACATCAATTGTAAACATTAGACGGACACCAGTTTACCATAACGGTGACTTGTAGATGTTAATGTTGTTAAAGAGTATGTAAATAATGATCACATGATGTTAAATCTCTTTATCTAAATAGTTTATTGTAGCTTAGCTGGTCTTTGGACTTAACTTCCAGTAACCTGAATCTGAGCAGAAGGTAGAGAAGCTAAAGATCTGAGAACACTACGCTTTTTCTTTCTAAGGTATATGTACTTAAACTGGTCAGGATTCGTGGTGTCATTATAATGAGGTCCTTAAAAGAAGGTTACGAAAATTGGGAACTTATAAACGGTGATTAATGTAATCCCTTTCTTTTTTCGAAAGGGGAAAGGAATGTGAGGTAGCAAATTCTATTTTTATTTCGTTTAGATTTTGTTTTCAGTTCGTTTATTATTCTTTCTATTGTTTAGTTAACCTATACAATTTTAGTTTTACGTTTAAACGCTAATTCGCATTCTAATTAACTACGTCATTTAAAGTTTCTAAATGTTGACTGACGCCAGTTTCCTGTATCAGTAACTTGCAGATATTAATATTTCAAAATAGTATGTAAATATTAATATCAATCTTTAATATTTTCAGTAAGTTGTGTCACGAGAGATGGTAAGTGTTATCAGTTATTACTAAAAACTTTATAAACTGTAGTTTTGTACATAATGTATTTTCTAGTTCCTTTATTTATAGAAACATTAATCCTGAT
>NW_013773716.1:0-748 GCF_000517525.1 Limulus polyphemus
ATGAATTATCAGAATTTATTCCTTAAAAAGTTTCGAACTTTATTGTCCACGTATTTTGAATGAATTCAACTTTGCTAATCAGCCGCTGTTGCTATAAAAACTACAAGTAATTTACCGCTTTAATGATAGGCGTACTGGATAAAAAATAACAATAGGATTTACATATATTTATAGTATGGTATTATACTTGAAAAGATATGTATGATAGTTTGTAATCATGAAATCAGTTTTCAATTATTTGCAAAATAGTAAACAGAAAAGGTATAATTCAAGTTGCTTCGGAAATACTTTTTTCGTTAATATAAACCTAGCAGGTATTGGGGTCATTCTGGTATGTTCCGTATCAAATTTCTATCCTTCTTCATCAGATTTTACTTGAAATGAATAGAGAATATCGTGTTGAGCAGTGCATAGAAATGGGTTGAGAATGGGGAATATAAGATATAAATAAGGTCGTAATAAGATCGTGGTAAGAAGCGCCTTCAAACCATCAAGACATCTACCACACAGATGGAACAGAAAAGTATTTTTTTAAAAAAGGCACTCAAAGGTAAGAAAAATGATTATAATGTTACGTATTACAATTTATCCTGGACGAGCTTCCAGTATATTACTTAACGTATTGTTACGTCTCCGTTCGTTAGTTAATTTTCCGTAAATTCGTTCCGACGAAACTTTAGCGACACAAGTCCTTTCTTAAATAAAACTGGTTTATTCTTTCCGAATACAACTTTACGATACACTTAAT
>NW_013773717.1:0-748 GCF_000517525.1 Limulus polyphemus
CCTCGATGTCATAACACTGCCCCTTCCTTAGTATTGTTCGTTCCGAACAATACCCACTTACATTAAACCAATAACAATTAACAATAACTTAATTAAATGTACAGAATTACAAACACAAAATTACAATTCAACAAAGTCTCTTAATTTTACGGGACGTATCTTCTTCCGTACTGGTCTCCGTCTCGTTGGCCTCTGCTTCACGTGGGGTTCATCTGCTTCATCAGGAAATGTCCCATCGTCGGTAACAGCCACATCAGTGGTAGTAACTTCATCAAGAGCTTCACCGTTTCCCTTCTCAAAACTGAGTAGAGTTTCTTCTTCTACAGTGGCTTTTTCAGATGACACTTCTTCAGCAGCGTCATTTGTTCCTTTGTTCACTTCGTCCCAACTGAAATGTCCTGGACCGTGATAACGCCAAAGCCTGTTGGCATGCACCAATTTTGGCTTACCTCGCCGACCACATTTTATCCAGAAAGTCACGTCTGAGAGACGATCCACTATGTCATATGGGCCTTCTCACAGAGAAGTCAACTTAGGAGACTTCCCTTTGGTCTTCCTGGGATTATACAACCACACCTTGTCTCCTGGTTCAAAGCTGACTTCAGTAGATCTCTTATAATAAGATAGCTTCATTGAATCAGCAGACGTTTTCAAGTTTGAATACACTTGATGGTGAATATCATCCATCCTTTCCGATAACACTTTCACAAACTCTGACACATTCTCAGGCAACTCTTCATAAGGTGGG
>NW_013773718.1:0-749 GCF_000517525.1 Limulus polyphemus
GTCAGTGTGCAAAGCAATTTTCATGTTAAAGTTAAAAATACTTTTTTCATTTCAAAAATCTAAAATTTCCTTTGTGTAATCCCTAAAACTTCCTAAATGCATTTCAAACATTTTTTTCACAGTAAAATTTTATAGTTTATCTTATTTTCTCTACCCTATCTCAAAACAGAATTGGTCAATTCATTCAATTGACCTCATAACTACCAAAAAAAAATCTAAATAAATCTAAATTCCCTGTTTTCTTTCTAGAATGACTTCAAATTGTAACATGAAATTACATTCGTTTATCCTAAGTAGCTCTAAGTTCATAACAGTATACATCTATTTATAATTAAATTTTATTGTTATATTGCCCTTTAAACCATGCCTAACTACTATCCATGCCATTATAAGTTGTAACTCACTCGTGGAACGTGCAGTTCACGTTACGCTGACGAATTACCTTAACTACGAGCTACTATGAGCTGCTCGCATGTGTGCCCCATGAAACATTTTTATTATATTATTATTAAATTTATTTTATCTAATCTACTCTCAACTAACCTAAAAAGATCCCTACTTTTACATTTTAGTTACTTTTATAATTACACATAAAGAATGAATATGAAAAAAAAGAAATAAAACACTTAACCAATCTTGTTTTTTCTCGCTGTCGATTGTCGAAGAGATTTAACCCTAATTAATATGTACTATTGATAGTAATGCACTTAATAATTCTTATTTAATTAAATAATGTGCCAAACAATATA
>NW_013773719.1:0-829 GCF_000517525.1 Limulus polyphemus
TCGCTAACCCGCCGAAGGGACAGAGAGAAATTACTATAAGTTGCATGTCTTTAGGATCCCTATAATCATCCATACCCCAACGACTTACCATGGTTTTGTGGAACGCTGCTTATATATCGTAAATATGGTGGTTTAGTATTTAATTAATTATAATTTTATGTGAAATAATTATTTTCCAATGTTTTTAGAATATCTGTATACGTTTATTTTTTTCTGTGTTATTTATAATGATGTTTATTGTCAAGTTATTTCTATCTTCTCGTACTGCCACCAATAATAGTAAAGTAGCAGGTTAGCGTCCATTTATGTATGTATGCATGATTCCTTTTCTAATCAGTTAAGCCTAGTCTCTCATCTGCTGACGAGTTCTTGAAGATGTTAAAAAGCTTCTGATTAAATAATAACGTTTTATAGAATGAACATGAACGTGTCAAATGTTTGTTTGTTTTGAATTTCGCGCATAGCTACACGAGGGCTATCTACGCTAGCCGTCCCTAATTTAGTAGTGTAAGACTAGAGGGAAGGCAGCTAGTCATCACCACCCACCGCCAACTCTTGGGCTACTCTTTTACCAACGAATAGCGGGATTGACCGTCACATTATAACGCCACCACGGCTGAAAGGGCGAGCATGTTTGGTGTGACGGAGATTCGAACCCGCGACCCTCAGATTGTGAGTCGAGCGCCGTAACCACCTGGCCATGCCGGGCCAACGTGTCAAACATGTTATTTATTTCGCTGCAATAAGCGTTAATTGCATATTATAACTAGCTTACAAGAAAATTTTGTCAGAATTGTGGATACGCAAGAACTGACGTTGCCAACATTGT
>NW_013773720.1:0-746 GCF_000517525.1 Limulus polyphemus
GGAAATTAATGCGGACTAGATATGTAATATTAAAAAGATCAAGAGAAAGTAATAGTAGACAATAAAAAGTGAAGAGCAAAGTAAACTAAAACTAAACGGCCGATATCGGACAGATGGTCCATCAGGGCGGCGGGGATCTAAAAATCCTATGCCGAGAATTTAATGTGGGGGAAACGGGAGTACCCCGAGAAAACCCACTTTCACTGGTAACGACTGATTCGTTACCAGTGCCCGATTAATGAGAAGAAGTAAGTAGGGAAGGCAAAGTGAAGGCCGGTGCTGGGGGTTGATTAGTATTTGAAACTGTTGTGGAGTCTCCTGGAGTTTATCATGGATTTAAATTGCCATAGTTTCTGGTTCCGTGGGGTTGTCGGTGTCGTTGGTGAGAGAGCGGAAGACTGAGAGAGGTTCGTCGGGTAGGTAGAGATCGGGGGAAGTGTCGATTACTAAGGCGTTCGATGAGTTAGACGCCGATGATGTAGAAAGTGGCTTGGGGCTGGGAGGCGTGTTGTTGGTCTGTTGATAGGCGTCGAAGGTAAATGGTGGCTGGGTCTGGGTGCCTTTTTTCCTCCTGGTAGTGGTGGTTTGAGTAGACATATTCGCTGAGCGGCTCAGCAGCAACCTTAAAGGCTTATAGTTCTAGGGTTCAGGGGGGTTCGGTCCCTGTGATGAGACTCAGCGCAGATAGCCCGTTGTGCAGATTTGAACTTTAAAACAAACAAAAGAGTGATGAGTTAGCAAAAAAA
>NW_013773721.1:0-1066 GCF_000517525.1 Limulus polyphemus
GGCAAAGAAGGGGTGGAGACAGAGGAAAAGGTAACAAAAGAGGAAGTTAGAGCTGGAGAAGCCATGAAAACAACAGCTGAGAAGGCCAGGACATAGATATCAGAAGGACTGAACACGGAGTGTCAAGGATGAATGAAATCACCCAGAAAAGAAGGAGAATGGGAAGATAGACAAATGTGTAGGTCCAATCTTGGCTGAAAACATCAATAGCCAGAGAAAGAAGATGAGAAGCTGGAGACCAAAACCAAGGCAATTTGTGGTTAAGGGGTATAACAAAAACCTAAATGTAAGAAATACCCCCACTGAAGTCAAAGCCACTGGAGAACAAAAAATCAAGAGACCACTCTATTGGATAAATGTTGTCTGGACAGGAATCAGATCCATGACAAGAGCAAAAACACATACAACATGTCATGCAATGATAGGAATATGGAGCTTCTGGGCCCAAAAGGAAGATCCAGCATATGAATACAGAGGGATGGAGAATGGGTGCTGCCCTGGTGGTTGAGATAACCAACCACAGAAGAAAATTCAGAATGGATCATTACCATACGATCTATGGCCAGATGTAGAAAATGAACCAAACCACAACCTACAGCGAAAAGTGCCAGGACATCAATAGGATAATACCAAATACACCAGAGCTTCCAGTTGATCAACCCATGACCCCCATCCCTGAAGGGATACATCCATGAAATGTGGAAAACTGGATGAGGAGGAGGAAGCAGAACACCCACCAACATGTTAGGTTGGAGAAGTCCTTACTGCGACCTATCCAATATCATGTCCATTTGGGTATTTTTCTTTTTCTACACACATCTCAGTCGGGCTCACTCTTCTCCTTCTAGACTTCGTTCAGTTGGTTTTCAGTTTGATTACAGCTTGTGAAGTTCAATTGCTTTTAGGAATGTGATCTTCCATTGTAGTCTTTATCACTTTAGGTGAGGGACATATGCAGGCTTTTCATGACCAATGGACTTTCACAGGGAACCTTTGTCGACTACTATTACCCTTCCTTCTACCTTTGTTGTCGATCAGTGTTGGTGGTTAGATATGATTTGATTAA
>NW_013773722.1:0-748 GCF_000517525.1 Limulus polyphemus
AGCTATTGAATTGTGAAGGACTCCTTGATTACAAGCTATTGATTTGTGGAGGACTCCTTGATTACAAGCTATTGATTTGTGGAGGACTCCTTGATTACATGCTATTGATTTGTGGAGGACTCCTTGATTACAAGCTATTGATTTGTGGAGGACTCCTTGATTACATGCTATTGAATAGTGGGGGTCTCCTTGATGACAAGTTATTGCCTTGTGGGGGGTCTTCTTGATCACTATCATACAAATATTAACTAACAGCTCTTATCTTTCTCATAAGACGACAACATTTTGTCAAATGAAATGTCTATTTCAACCACAGCAAATAAAGATCTGCCAAAAATTATAACCTGATAACAAATTATAACTTGATAACAAATTATATCCTGATAATAAATTATAACCTGATAACAAATTATAACCTGATAACAAATTATATCCTGATAACAAATTATATCCTGATAACCAATTATAACCTGATAACAAATTATGACCTGATAACAAATTATAACCTGACAATAAATTATATCCTGATAACAAATTATATCCTGATAACAAATTATAACCTGACAATAAATTATAACCTGATAACAAATTATATTCTGATAACAAATTATAACCTGATAACAAATTATAACCTGGTAACAAATTATAACCTGATAACAAATTATATCCTGATAACAAATTATATCCTGATAACAAATTATAACCTGATAACAAATTATATCCTGATAACCAATTATATCCTGATAAC
>NW_013773723.1:0-750 GCF_000517525.1 Limulus polyphemus
ATTCGAACCCGCGTCTCGCAGATTGCGAGTCGAGTCGCCCTAACCACCTGGCCATGACGGGCCTTTAAACTATGAGTGCGTCATAAGAGTGACAATTAAATCATTAGTGTACTGCGGACTGGTTGACCTTCCGTCTGGCCAGTAATTTACGTTAAATACCAATACATGAATTTCGTGATCTTAAATCTTGTTTGTTTTATAACTGCTCCTCAGAGTTACTCCAAATTCGTCATGAATCTAACATTTGTATTCTTATCAGAGAAACATTTCCTGCAATATCGCTATCACTTTTCACCAGTAAATAATGAATCTAGAATAACAATGTGGTAGGCAATAATTAAATATTATTTTTCTCAGAGCTAATGTGACGAGTATGATATATCCTAGCGGTGTACATCTTTTTCATGATTTAAAAGTACCGTATTTTTCGGAATATAAGACGCACCGGTGTATAAGACGGACCCTTATTTTGAAGACAAAGTTTTGGGGGAAAAAAAAAGCTACAGTCGCATTTAAAAGCTTTTTTATTGAACAAAAACCCAATTTGATACTTTAAAAATTGGTATATATTGTTCTAAACACACAAGATCTCAAAACATCAAAATAAGAAGATACCGTAAATAAAAAAAAGTTTACTGTTTTTAATTTGGTTCAAAACCTACAAAATCTTCATTGCTTTCACTGTAATTAATTTTTTTATTATTTAGGGAGCATTATAAATAGCTATGTTTTTAAAAGAAAAAAAAACTA
>NW_013773724.1:0-748 GCF_000517525.1 Limulus polyphemus
GTTGACTTATTACTAAAGCATATTAGTTACATCTGCACTTGCCAGATTGAAAATGTGTACAATTATCATTTTTGCTGATTAGATTATTGTTATTATTATGGATTGGCATAAGTTAGAAACGTCAGTTATAGTTTAGTGCTAAAATAAAACTAATGGGAAAAAATACCAATAAAAAAGAAAGTGGGTGATTGGACATGTTTTGACTATTTCACAAACAAAGCTTAACTACATAAGTAAACTTCTTTCATAACCTAGTTTGATCATTAAGCCTGGCTTAAAGCAACTGTGTATTATTAGAAAAACTTATAATTTCTTTATAATAGCTTTTTAAAAAATAATAATAATTTTCTATACTTGTTACAATTTTATTTATTTAAAAACTGATAATTTATTTCTAATATTAGCTGAACTCTGAAAATATTGATTCTTTAATTACTGAAACCTTGACCTTTCAAAACAGTTGTTGTTGTTTTCAATTATAACATAATGTTTAGGGACAACAAGAGACCTATTGGTCCATCTCAGCTGTCCCATCATATAAACTGAACTAGAACTATTAAATAACTAAATAAATAAATCTTAAAGCCAGCCCTTATTCATATAGTTGTCAAGCTTTCTCGAACTTGCTTAAGTTGAATGACATAATCTTAATACTCATTGTTTAGTAAGTCATGAAAGGTTATATTCTTTGTTTTTTCTTAATCTGAATTGTTTATATATTTCTATAATTGCATTTCAAGATCTTTTG
>NW_013773725.1:0-857 GCF_000517525.1 Limulus polyphemus
CTTACATAAAGGATACTACTCACTTTCTTAACATCATTGAAGCTATTAATACTAATGGACAGTTACCACCCAACAGTCTTTGCACGATGGATGTTTCTTCCCTTTACACCAATAAGGCTCCCAATTATGCTAACGTTATTTTTATGGGTCATATTGAAAACCAGCTTTTACAACTAAGCCCTGTAAAACCTCATACATGGAAACGATACATAGATGACATATTTTTCATTTGAACAGCCGGTCTTAAATCACTTAAAGAATTTATCTCACATGCAAACTCCTTTCACAAAACAATCAAGTTCACTCGTGATTACTCGCATACCCAGATTAACTTTCTTGATGTCAATGTTTTTCTAAAAGATGGAATTTTACACACTGACTTTTATAAAAAACCAACAGACAGACCACAATACCTTAACTATAAAAGCTGTCACCCTCTCACACTAAACGAAACATTACCTACAGTCAAGCTCTTAGAATAAAGAAAATATGCTCAGATGAAACAGACTATAGAAAACACACCAAGGATCTAAAACAAACCATGTTACAAAGAGGATATAAAGATACCGAAATCGACAGACAAATCAAAAAGGCTAACAACACTCAGCAGAAAAACATCCTAAATCAGAGCAATACTAAACTTTCAAATAGAATTCCTCTTACTATTACCTGTCAGTTTAAACTCAGAAACGTTTCACGAATTCTGAAAAAAGATTTTCAACTCCTACAACTGAACAATCACCTTAACTCTCTCAACACCAAGTCACCTGACCTTTTGTACTCATTTACAGTTGGTATAAATTTAATATTTATAACTCTCTCTCTCTCTCTCTCTATATATATATATATATATATAT
>NW_013773726.1:0-749 GCF_000517525.1 Limulus polyphemus
GCAAAATAAACAAGAGAGATTACAGCAGTTGTTGGAGGAAAAAAAAGAAACAAGAAAAGAGACTACAGCTGTTGTTGGAGGAGAAAGAAAATAAAAAAGAAGAGAAATTACAGCAGTTGTTTGAAGAAAAAGAAAAGAAACAAGAAGAGAAATTACAGCAGTTGTTTGAGGAAAAAGAAAAGAAACAAGAAGAGAGATTACAGCAGTGGCAACTGGAACAAGAAAGGAAACATGAAGAAAGTCTCCAACAGTTGCAGGAAAGTCAACAGTTGGAAAAACATTAGCAAATTTCAAAGTGAATGAAATACATTAAAGGATGATTTATTGTATTTTACACAAGGAGGATATATTAACCATCGACTTAATCAGCCCCAGACAATGGGAAGCCCCTTCCAGACCCCGCAGCTAAACTCTAATGCAGATATATTCAGTCCTGTCAGAAGTCACATCCCAGATATGAATGTCAGTAATAGGAGTGATCCAGTACGAAGGAAGCCACAGGAATTCGATGGGAAAGCACCGTGGGAAGCATATAGAGCACAATTTGAGCTCCTGGCAGAAATGAATGGATGGACAGAGGAGCAGTATATCTGGCAACGAGCTTGAAAGGACAACCACTGGAAATACTTGGACAGTTGTCAGCAGACGACAGGCACAACTATAAAGCACTGGTAGCGGCTCTAGAACTCAGGTATGGAACCCAAAATCAGTCGGAAGTCTACAGGGCTAGGTTTAGGACAAGAGTCCGT
>NW_013773727.1:0-1382 GCF_000517525.1 Limulus polyphemus
CCAAAAGGCAACATCCCAGGTGTGGATTGATGGGATCATATGCCATACTCCACCAAAGTCCAGAACTCATCCAGTCTGGATTTACAAACAGTTGTCTTTACTCCCCCACCAAGTGGGCAAGAAGAATTCCACTTACCCATGGAATTATGGAGAAGATGTGGAACACTATCCCACCAAAGACCAAAGATGGGACTGCATCACGTTCGGATTTACGAGGAGATAGTGGACCCCCTGCATGAACAACATAGGACTTAACAGTGTTCTTAAGAGTGTCCAAGAGTAGGCTCCTGCTAGGTTGGTCCTGCTTCTACCAACATCTGGGAAAAAACTTCCAGGGACCCAGGTAGGAGGGTCCCCAACTTCACCCTCTTCTCCAAGAGTGGAGAAAACTCAACACTCTGAAGGAAAATCCTCTGTCCACCACCCCAGTAACTGGGAAATGGGTGTGGTAAGGACTCCCAAACTCCACTAGTAGAAGTAAGGGGGGGGGACATAAGCATTGGGGAGTCCTGAGGAACAGATCTCCGGAGACAGTGCAACTGGTGAACCACATTCCCTAATTTTTAAAAGCAAACTGATCTTGACTGATTCAGCTCTAAGATCAGCAGGTACTGGCAAAATACCCTTTAGCTTTACTCATGATATTCCATGAGTAGTGGTCCATTACAAATATTGTAATAAGGTATCACCATCCAGAATTGCATCCAGATGGTCTTATGGAACACCTCATCTCGACAGAGCCCATTGCAACCAGGAATCAATATAAGGGTTGCTAGTGTGGAACTAAAATATACCCAACTGGGCAATGCTCGCCATTGAGTGGGATCCAAAAGAAATCAAAAGGGACCCTAGAAAAGAAAAGAACAATAACTGTAAGACAGATAACACATTACCCATATTTTGTGTTAAAATCTAGTAAAGGTATTCAATACAGTCACAGGGGAAAGATGAAATCGCATCAAAGAGGAAACTGACAGATCATTAAAGGTAATGAGATATGAATGTGTCCACATACCGGCCTGCAAAATATCTTCTAGAAAACAGTTCAACCGGGCAGCCAAAGACATCAAAAGGTGTCGAATCTGCTGAGAGGTGACGTGGGGTATATTGTGATCTCTAACAGATATCTTCTAGAGAACAGTTCAACCGGGCAGCCAAAGACATCAAAAGGTGTCTATCTGGTGAGAGGTGACGTGGGGTATATTGAGATCTTTAACAGATATCTTCTAGAGAACAGTTCAACCGGGCAGCCAAAGACATCAAAAGGTGTCTATCTGGTGAGAAGTGATGTGGGGTATATTGCAATCTTTAACAGATATCTTCTAGAGAACAGTTCAACCGGGCAGCCAAAGACATCAAAAGGTGTCGAATCTGGTGAGAGG
>NW_013773728.1:0-749 GCF_000517525.1 Limulus polyphemus
AATTTTGACGTTTTCTGTATAAGACCTCAACCCTTATGGCTATCTTTTCTACTCAATTAGGTAGATGTTGTACTTTCATTCTTCAGTTTGTGGGACCACTCGTACTTCATCTCACTGTCAACCTGTAAGAAGCTTTCTCAGAAAGTCAATGGATGAAGCTGAAATATCTGGCAAGTAGGCCCTAACAAAGCTAAAGACAAGTTATCAATGAGGTCTCCATGGGTTTTTGAAGCATCAGTTGATCATCAATCAAACATCTACCAGCGGATTGTTTAGGGGTGTATTAGCTAAAGCCAAGAGGCCAGCAATGCTTAATATATCATTGGAGCCAGCCTTACTCACAGCTTATCCAGAAACAATAACACCCATTTCAGAGACCACGCCACCTTCGGTCAAGTTGGAACCAACAGAGACCTAGGGACATCATCAGAAATATGTGAAATGTCTCACTGGAGATACTTTACTCATTAATTATTGGCCATACCTGATGTGCTGTCCTTTAACGGGACCATTATACACCAAAACAATAAAAAAAAACTTCTCAGAGCTGAAATTAATCTAACCACTTATAAGGTCCAATTCTGTTGCTTCTGTTAACCATGACGTTGTAAAGGCAGCCTTCAATATCCAACTCTCAACATCAGAGGCCATCAACACTAGTGCATCCATATTTACAGCTGTTTTATCTCTGCCCAACCAACATTAAACTAAAGCTTCCAACAAAGGCACCAACTACTATCACCAATACC
>NW_013773729.1:0-747 GCF_000517525.1 Limulus polyphemus
GACACGTCTCAGAGACGATCCATTATGTCATATGGGCCTTCCCATGGAGAAGACAACTTAGGAGACTTCCCTTTGGTCTTCTTGGGATTATACAACTACACCTTGTCTCCTGGTTAGAGGCTGACTTCAGTAGATCTCTTATCATAAGATAGCTTCATCGGAGCAGCAGACGTTTTCAAGTTTGAATGCACTTGATGGTGAATATCATCCATCCTTTCCGATAACACTTCCACAAACTCTGACACATTTTCAGGCAACTCTTCATAAGGTGGGCGTCCCTTATGCTTGGGTCCCCTTTTTGCACTGCATGTCCTGCACCATTCTTCCACATCTCGCCTCATACCTATCCAGTAAAATCTTTGTCATAGATGACTCAATGTCTTCCTAATTACAAGATGTCCTCCTGTTACATTATCATGGGATTGACGCAGCACAACTTCCCGTAACTTCCTCGGTATAACTGTTTGCCAAGTCGTCACTTTCCAATCTGTAGTTCCCATCTCCAGACAAGAATACCATTTTCAAGCTTCAACTGGTCCCATTGTGCCCAGTAGTGCTTTGTCACAGGGCTTAGACTAGACACCTTCTCCCAAGCAGGGCGCAAAACACTTGCTTTTAGGAAATCAATTATAGGCTTCAAATCTTGGTCTTTCTCCTGTTCTACTTTGATATCTATATTTAGTTCCACTTCATCATCATCAACTTCTTCAGTCACTTTGACTTCAGCTTGATGGCACCTAATTAGTT
>NW_013773730.1:0-743 GCF_000517525.1 Limulus polyphemus
TCTAATTCGCTTTTAAATTTACTAATGTTTTCCATTTGTACTTCTTGCCACTGTTGTTGATTTTCCTGTAGTTGCTTCTGACTTTCCTGCAACTGTTGGATACTTTCTTCCTGTTTCCGTTCTTGTTCTAGTTGCCACTGCTGTTATCTCTCTTCTTGTTTGTTTTCTTTCTCCTCCAACAACTGCTGTAATTTCTCTTCTTGTTTATTTTCTTTCTCCTCCAATAGCCATTGTAATCTCTCTTCTTGTTTAATTTCTTTCTCCTCCAATAGCTGTTGTAATCTCTCTTCTTGTTTGTTTTCTTTCTTCTCCAACAGCTGTTGCAATCTCTTTTCTTGTTTATTTTGCTGTTCGAGCTGCCACTGTTACAAGTTTTCTTGCCACTGCTGTAATCTCTCTTCTTGTTTATTTTGCTGTTCGAGCTGCCACTGTTGCAAGTTTTCTTGCCACTGCTGTAATCTCTCTTCTTGTTTATTTTGCTGTTCGAGCTGCCATTGTTGCAGGTTTTCTTGCAACTGCTGTAATCTCTCTTCTTGTTTCTTTTCTTGTTTATTCTCTCGTTCTTCTTGCTTCTTTTCTTTTTCCTCTAACAACTGTTGTAATTTTCTTCTCGTTCTTCTTGTTTCTTTTGCTGTTCTTGTATTGCTGCCATCAAGTCTGCTAGGCTGTACTTTGATTTGCCGCTTCTCGTTTCCATTTTTTCTGTCCCACTCTCTGACACCAATTTGTTATCTCTCCGTTCG
>NW_013773731.1:0-748 GCF_000517525.1 Limulus polyphemus
TTTCCTGTACATTCAACCAATGGTAGCCAGAGGCTACTCACCTCAAATCCGGAATCCCTGTTTAGTGAAGGTTTAATTGTGTTAATGTTATTGTGTGTCGATGATTCTAGTTTTTCCCGCTTTATTTTGTGTCCAGTTGACATAGAGTGTTTTTC
This sequence comes from Limulus polyphemus, assembly GCF_000517525.1. Taxonomy (NCBI): domain Eukaryota; kingdom Metazoa; phylum Arthropoda; class Merostomata; order Xiphosura; family Limulidae; genus Limulus; species Limulus polyphemus. The sequence continues at coordinate 156 of NW_013773731.1, forward strand.
AATGGCTGAATGTTGTGTTTTCATGAGTTTTGTACTGTCTTTATGTTATTTTATTATTGTCGCGAGTCTTCTTCCCGTTTCTGCAATGTATGTGTCATTGCAGGAACACTGAATTTCGTTTTTGTGTTTCTCATTAGTAGGTTACTGTTTGTTTTTTACCAGAATGGACCTTAATGTCTTGTAGAATTTCCACCGGATTTATATGCTGAATTTCTTGACTATGAATTTGAGTTTTTCACTGAAATTTTGCAGGTAGAGGAGGTAAATGGTAGTAGTGGTAGTTTTTTTCTGATCTTTTCTTTCTTTGTGGTCTTCTTCAGGTAGTTTTGGTGAAGGAGAAGGTGTAACCATTTTGTTTAAAACCCTCTAAGATCTTTTGGCGTTTTGTTTCGATGGATGTTTTATCTCAAATGTTTTCTGCTCTCTTGTTTGGATTGGATTGGAGAGAGTGGTGCTCCCATGGCTAGACCATCTGTTTGTTCGTAGATTTCTTTGTTATATTGGAAATAATTTGATTGCAGGCAAATAGTCGTTTGTTCCACGATATCGTCTATCTTCATGTCAGTTCTGTGTGGCAGAGAGTTGTCATTCAG
>NW_013773732.1:0-748 GCF_000517525.1 Limulus polyphemus
ACACTAGGACAGGAATTGACAAAGTTTTGTAATAGCCGCCAAGATGACTGGGATGTCTTATTTCCTCCACTGTTGATGGCCTATAGGACAGCAGAGCATGAAACCACTGGATACACTCCAGCAAAGTTAATGTTTGGTCGGGAACTTCAGTTGCCAGTGGATCTGTTAAGAGGACGCCCACCTTATGAAGAGTTGTCGAGAATGTGTCAGAGTTTGTGAAAGTGTTATCAGAAAGGATGGATGATATTCACCATCAAGTGCGTTCAAACTTGAAAACGTCTGCTGATTCGATGAAGTTAACTTATGATAAGAGATCTACTGAAGTTAGCTTTGTACCAGGAGACAAGGTGTGGTTGTATAATCCCAGGAAGACCAAAGGGAAGTCTCCTAAGTTGTCTTCTCCATGGGAAGGCCCATATGACATAGTGGATCGTCTCTCACAGACGTGACTTTCCGGATAAAATGTGGTCGGCAAGGTAAGCCAAAAGTGGTGCATGCCAACAGGCTTTGGCGTTATCACAGTCCAGGACATTTCAGTTGGGACGAAGTGAACAAAGGAACAAATGACGCTGCTGAAGAGGTGTCACCTGAAAAAGCCAACGTCGAAGAAGAAACTCTACTCAGTTTTGAGAAGGGAAACGGTGAAGCTATTGATGAAGTTACTACCACTGATGTGACTGTTATCGACGATAGGACATTTCCTGATGAAGCAGATGAACCCCATATGAAGCAGAAGCCAACGAGACGG
>NW_013773733.1:0-1476 GCF_000517525.1 Limulus polyphemus
GCCCACAAGAGATGACTATCGTCGCATCATTTCAAAATTTGCAACCAAAATATTATTATTCCTGATTTCCATATACAGCAAAACTTCACGTGCACCCAGATATTCCACACTTTCCACCTTCTCAGCCATTTCTATATTAGAAGTCAGCAATAAATCTAAAACAGTATTGTTTCTAGTATGTTCCTTGACCAATTAGTGAAGACAATTATCTTGAACTGTTTCCAAAAACCTTTCTCCCTCGTGGTTTCACTCTAGCATTTCCCAATCTATATGTTTGAAATTAAAATCACCCATAATTATGACCTCATTAACAGCTGAAATGTTAATCTCATTGTAAAGTTTTTTACTAACTTCATCAGTACCATCTGGTGGTTTGTAACAAAACTAAAAGCGTTATCCCTTTATATTCACTAATATAAACCCAAATAGATTCAATTCCCTTGATATTATCTTTGATATCCTCAACTTCAACATGATATAACTCACATTTTACATATAAAGCCACCCCCTGCTCTCCTTAACCCTCTATCCCTATTAAATAACCTGTAACCCTGTATTTCAAAGAAATTTCTGTTATGATAATCGTCTACATTTAACCATATTCCAGTTATTCCCATTATATCAAAACCCCCATTCCTACCAGTACTCTAAAGTCATTTATCGTATTTCTTATACTTCTAGTATTACAATAGTAACAATTAAGCCTATCCTTATAACTACTACTACTACTATACTCATTTCCTATGCTAGACTTTTATATACACCATATTTTTTGGATTTTGGTTTATTCTGGCTCTTCACCACTGTCTAGTCCTAGTTTAAAACTTCCCTTAAGTTGAGTTAATTGCCTTTGTAGACAAGCCACCCTACCCTATTTAAATGTAAACCACCCATTCCAAAAAGCTTTCTTTTCCCCATTAAACTGATCTCACAAGTCCAACTAGCCAGCCAATCTACTCATCCTTACATACTAACTTAAGCCTAGCATTCAGCCCTAGTGACCTACTTATAACTTCATCCCCACAGTTAATTCTCGGCAGTATCCCTGACACAATTACGCTATGTCCCTCTTCTTTAAATGTCTTTATCAAACCCTTGTACTTATCAATTAGCTCATCTGACCTACCTTTACCCACATCATTAGACCCTACGTGCACAATAAAAACTGCATCATTGCAAGCCACCTTTATTATATCTCCTGCTCTATCAGTTATATCCCCCACCTCTGCCCTTGGGTAGCATATTTTCTCTCTATTTACCCCACAGGATGCCCTAGCCACATGCCTTGTCAATGAATGACATATAACTATAACATTCTTCAGTTTATCATCCACATCCTTCTCTGACCCCTTTTCCCTTCCTTCCAATAGTTCCACTTCTACACAAGCCAAGAGCTGAAATTTGTTGCTCAACTGAATAGTCTTATTACGATTAAATTCACTACTTTTTACCCTAACAGTACTCTTTCTAACTCCC
>NW_013773734.1:0-739 GCF_000517525.1 Limulus polyphemus
TGAATAAAACTAAAAGACTTGGGATCGATAAGTGAATAAAACTGGAAGACTTGGGATCGATAAGTGAATAAAACTGGAAGACTTGGGATCGATAAGTGAATAAAACTAAAAGATTTGGGATCGATAAGTGAATAAAACAGAAATACTTGGGATCGATAAGTGAATAAAATTAATATTTGAAATCTTATTAATAACAACAATTTCTAATCATAATGGATTGATTTATTTTTGTGGAACGAACTACATATTTAGACAGAACGTTGGTCTGTCTTTATGTCTGAATTTAGCTATAGGAAATTATATTGTTAATTATATATATATATATATATATATATATATGTATTTTATCTACAAATATATTTCTTTGTAGTTAATCACAAAACAAAAAATGGGCTATCTGAGCTATGCCCACCATAGGTATCGGAACCCGGTTTTAGTGTTATTCGCCTTCAGACTTACCACTGAGTCACTGGGGGGGGGGGGATACAAATTTCTAAACACTTTATGCAACTTTAGGTAACCATGGTTAATTATACGTCGTTACAAAATTTTAAATACGTTTTGTAATTCTAGGTAGCCGTGGTTAACTGTATATTTTCTACAAGTTTGTTAACACTTCATGTAATTCTAGGTAACCGTGGTTAACTGTATATTTCTACAAGTTGTTAACACTTCTTGTAATTCTAGGTGGCCGTGGTTAACTGTATATTTTCTACAAGTTCGTTAACACTTCGTGTAA
>NW_013773735.1:0-972 GCF_000517525.1 Limulus polyphemus
TGTCGTGGGACATGTCTGGTTCGGGGTAATCTCTCTCCTCTAGATCTCACTATTGTAGACAGTAAACTTGCTAGTCTTGTTACCTGGGATGTTCTAGATGATGACCTGGGAAGTGACCATCTCCCGGTCATTACATCTGTTAAGATCCCTCTTGAAGTTAGGAGTACAACGGCCTTCTGGAACTTTAACAAAGCAAACTGGCTCAACTTCCGTACGTTCCTTGATCCTTCCATTCAAAACATAGATATGTCTTCTTCTGTCGAATCTGTACATTTTCCAACTCCAACAACGATTCTGGCATAATTACTGCTCTAGTTTCAACCATTCATCAAATTTAAGTAAAATATGGAAATTCGTAAAACCTGTGAATGGTGGGGGTTCTATCTGTATTCCTACCCTTAAAACTCTTGGATCAACATATCTGACGGATGTTGAAAAGGCAAATGCGCTATCTGATCAATTTGCCCACATCAGCAGTTCCGACAATTATTCACTCGAATTTTTAACTTGAAGAAAATTATTTGAACATGACCACTATGCCACCTTTACAAAGAAGCCAAACAATAGTAAAGGGTTGAACGCTCAATTCACGATCGGTGAAATTAACCGAGCAATAAAGACATCTAAAAACTCGGCCCCTGGTGACGATCGAATTCCTTATAAAATCTATAAAAATCTTTCGCCCAATTTTTTGGTAAAACTGCTGGAATATTTCAATAAGGTATGGAATGAAGGCACCCTCCCTTCAGACTGGAAACATGCCATAGTTTGTCCAATCCCTAAGCCAGACAAGGATCCAGTTCTGTTACATCGTATCGACCAATTGCTCTTACTTCTACTATGTGTAAAATTATGGAACGAATGATTGCATACCGTTTGAATTGATATTGTGAAAAACATAAACTTTTCGACCAGTTTCAGTCTGGTTTCCATTGGAAGAGGTCACCGCTTGATCATTTGGTACGGCTACAT
>NW_013773736.1:0-791 GCF_000517525.1 Limulus polyphemus
GTACTGTGTCACTACATGAAGGACTTTAGTAAGGTAAAAACTCCTACCTACGTTTGTACTGTGTCACCACATGAAGGACTTTAGTAAGGTAAAAACTACTACCTATGTTTGTACTATGTCACCACATGAAATACTTTAGTAAGGTAAAAACTTCTACCTATGTTTGTACTGTGTCACTACATGAAGGACTTTAGTAAGGTAAAAACTCCTACCTATGTTCTTCAGTTACGCTTTCTTGACAAGTGGTTTAATAGGTAGCAAGTGTAATGATCTATTCATGTGGTGTCATACACAGAGTTCAAACCCTGAATTGGAAAGTTATAAGCCCTCAAGCTTACTGCTAAGCCATCGCGAGGAAGGTACTTATTGTAGCTTTCCTTCCTCTTCCAAAATAATTAAATTTTTACACGCGATTTTCTTTTTCTTATCTGTGACTCTTTTTTTACTTCTTCTGACATTTTTTTGTTGTGTGTGTGTGTTTGTAAGTGCGATGCTTAGATTTACATACTTTTGCGTGCATTAGACTGGTTTCTCTGACGTTAACGTGGCCGTGAAAAAACAAACAAAAACGTGACAACTTGAAAGGTGTTTTGATTAAGTGCATGTCTTTGAGAATGTAACACACATCAAAAGAAGCTTGTCTCTATAAAGAAGTTGATGTAAACAAGAAGTGGTGAAACGAAGGTTACTCATTATGGAAAACATAAACCACGTACTTGAAAAACTAAAACTAGCCTAATCTGACATCCAGTAACAGATGGGAACTCATTATTATTACATATAACGGGAAG
>NW_013773737.1:0-1293 GCF_000517525.1 Limulus polyphemus
ATATTGCTGTATTTATCCTGTTCCACAACTTTTGAGACAACACTCTCATCTGAGTATATTGCTGTATTTTTTTGATTCAATATATGTAGATACCGCTAAGGACTGGTAAACATAAACTGTTGTTTGATTCTATGTAGCTACAACTAGTATTCAAAAGTGTTGTTTTAACCTACTTGCCGGTAAAAACAAAAAGTATTCTTTTAAAGTTACACTATGTTCTGTTCTCAATAATTCATGAAAAAAAACTCTCTTTGACGGAAATGTAGATGGTATAAATTAAAACAGGTTTTCTTTGGCAAATATGCCAGTTGTGCTTGTGGCGATGACTATTTCAAACCAGGCAGGCTGTAGTCACCTGAGGCTGAAACTTAAAACACGGGTGTCCGTGCTGTACTTATCTTGTTTAGTTGTTGTATACTTTCATAAAAACCTACTCAGTGAAATGACAAAAAAGCAGATGAGAATATTGTCTCACAAATTGTGGAAAAGGGTAAATACAGCAATATACTCGGATGAGAGTGTTGTCTCAAGAGTTGTGGAACAGGATAAATACAGCAATATACTCGGATGAGAGTGTTGTCTCAAGAGTTGTGGAACAGGATAAATAGCAATATACTCGGAGGAGAGTGTTGTCTCAAGAGTTGTGGAACAGGACAAATATAGCAATATACTCGGATGAGAGTATTGTCTCAAAAGTTGTGGAACAGGATAAATACAGCAATATACTCGGATGAGAGTGTTGTCTCAAAAGTTGTGGAACAGGATAAATAGCAATATACTCGGAGGAGAGTGTTGTCTCAAAAGTTGTGGAACAGGACAATAGTTTATGTTTACCAGTCCTTAGCGGTATGTACATATATTGAATCAATCAATAGTTTATGTTTACCAGTCCTTAGCGGTATGTACATATATTGAATCAAACAATAGTTTATGTTTATCAGTCCTTGGCAATATATATATACATATATTGAATCAAACAACAGTTTATGTTTACCAGTCCTTATGGTTATATACATATATTGAATCAATCAATAATTTATGTTTACCAGTCCTTAGCGGTATGTAAATATATTGAATCAATCAATAGTTTATGATTACCAGTCCTTAGCGGTATGTACATATATTGAATCAATCAATAATTTATGATTACCAGTCCTTAGCGGTATGTACATATATTGAATCAAACAATAGTTTATGTTTATCAGTCCTTGGCAATATATATATACATATATTGAATCAAACAACAGTTTATGTTTACCAGTCTTTAGCGGTATGTACATATATTGAATCAAT
>NW_013773738.1:0-1377 GCF_000517525.1 Limulus polyphemus
TACTTTTTGGAGGGGTGGTAAATAAATTAGAGAAGAGGGGATGCTTAAAGAGAAAATGTCACAATTCCTATACTAGAGGAAATTCAGAAATGTTTTTGATATTGTTTTATAAAAATTGAGAACTTAAAACTTGTATACTATTAAAATTAGATTATTAGCTATGTTTTTATGCTATATTTATTGGTCTACCATGAAAAGAAAGTAGTTTAATTAAATTTTGAATGTAATTCACTAAAACTTGTGACATACACAGAAAAAGATGTCTGTGGAGAAATGGTTAATCTGAAGGATGATTTATCTAACAATGTTTTGCACCTAAGCCATTCATCAGATAATGTTTACAAAGCTGCTGAGGAAAGTATATTATAATAATATTTAAACTATAACAGTAATATACGCATGTACCTTACATGGAACATGGTGTAGACTACTGTGATAGTTTCAGTCATTGTTATAAAAGAAGAAATAAAGAATATGAGAAAAATGGAAAAATAATCTAATTAAAAAATATGTGTAATTATTAAATACAGGGTAAATTAAATGTAATCCGTATTTACCCGATTAAGGGTCAACTATACATCCCAAGCATGAGGTGGACATATGGCTTGCTATTTTTGTTAAGCTAGAATGTACAAGCTTTCTCTTTAAAGTTGATGCACAGGAATGAATGAGATAGGTGGTAATATGGAGTTTTGGATTAATTCTCATTTTGCAAGAGATTACATCTGAGAAAAAAGGGAGCTTTAACCCTATCGCCCTGGGTAACCTTTACTGCGCATGACACAAGGTTTTTGTGTCTTACATTTAAAATTTTATTAAACTACTATTTGTTTGTGTTATATTAGAATAGCTAATAATCCATATTTTAACAGTATACAAGTTTTAAGTTCTTAATTCTACAAGGGAATTTTTAAAAAATCCTGAATTTCCACTAGTGTGACACATTTTGTCTTAGTATGCCGTCATCCCTATTTTATTCACCACACTCCAAAAAAGTACGAAATTAAATGTAAAATACTCTCTATAAAATCTTTATTGCTCAAACAAACTATAATTTTTATAGCCTTCAATTTTGTTTTGTTACAGAGCTAGCGATTAGAAAATCAGACCCCCTTCTGCCACATCCTCCTGTCACATCCTCTCTTTCACAATTCATTGATAGTTCTCTCTTATGTTTTATTATATATTACCTATAACTAATAGAAAATCAAGATTTTCTTCCCTCAAATGACGTATTGTATAAGGTTGTATTTTGAACAGAATATCGTCAATTTCACTCTCAGTACAAGATTCATTTCCATGGGAAATTTAATGACTGGCTTGGATGAATTTGTAATGGCTCCTGTCGTGTCAGGAAAATTTTAAGAGGTAAATGAA
>NW_013773739.1:0-1864 GCF_000517525.1 Limulus polyphemus
AATTAAGTTATTGTTATTGGTTTATTGTATGTGGCTATTGTTCGGGACGAACAATACAAAGGAAGAGGCAGTGTTATGACAATGCAGATCACGTGACGCTTGTATCACGCCACTTCCTTCTCGAACCTTCATGAAATGTCGGGAGACAACTAGATTGGGGTAGTCTTGTATATATAAGACCGGCCAAGAAGCAACGTAAGGTAATGTGTAATTGAACTGCAGAGAGAGAGAATATTGTTGAGCACGTTAGACGTTCGTTGTGAATTATAGCGTTTGTCATAGCGCGACTGTTGAAATTAAGTGTATCGCAAAGTTGTATTCAGAAAGAATAAACCAGTTTTATTTAAAAAAGGACTTGTATCGGTAAAGTTTCTCCGGAAATAATTTTTTCGGAAAATTAACTAACGAATGGAGACGTAACAATATGCATTCAATAACGGTCATTTTTTCAAATCTCATTCTTAACATGATGATGACCTGAAAATGTCGAAACGTTGTTACTTGTTTTGTGTTTTTAAATAAAAGTTTTTAATACCCATATCAGCTGTATCTACTATACAAATGCCCCCCAGTGGCACAGCGGTATGTCTGCGGACTTACAACGCTAGAAACCGGGTTTCGATACCCGTGGTGGGCAGAGCACAGATAGCCCTTGTGTAGCTTTGTGCATAATTAAAAAACAAACAAACAATACTATACAAATATGAATATTGTAGCGAACGTTCGTTTAATATTTGATATGCACATTATTATTAAGTTAACAACGAGGTTAGGACTAGAATCATAGAATTAGGAGAAATTTACTTGGCGCTTTTCTCATCGTTATTGCATGCATGTGGTAACCAAAATGTACGATATTTCTCAGTACCACCCTGCATCGGTATTCACAATAAATATGAAATACAAAAGCAATACTTTGATCTGTTTCGTATCTAAAACAGTAGAATATATATAATCTGGTTCAATTTATTTACAGAACTTGCCTTTCTTAATTACTTCTGTTAAGTCAAACCTATTTTAGAAAAAAAAGAAGATATTTCCTGAAAGTAAAGCTTTTGAATCTGACGAAATTTTTCTTAAAACAAAAATTAAATATTGAAGAAAATAAATATTTCCTTATCTGTCAAGAAAACATTCCAATAACATGGATAATTAGAGACTGCTGATGTGAACCTTAATTTCAAAAAGTGTTGAAAGCAAGTTTTTGGAAATTACGAACTTAATATTTTCTATTTCATTGGCAATCAGTTAAATGTTTTAATTTTTTAAATTAGTTAACGATAATGATAACCAATGCAATTTTAGAAATAGATTTTTCAATTTCTTTGCTATTTTAAGCAGAGAAGACATTGTGGGATGAGTGTTGATTTTTGAGTAGAAGGTCGTTTCAGTCATAAATTTTTGCTATGTAAAAACAAATAAGTGATATTAAGTTTTATTTTGTTTCAAAGTTTTTCCTTGTCCATAACTCGTAGTATAGGATTTATTTTTGAAATATTTAAAACAAAATATACCAAGGCAATGGCGGCAACTTCAAAAATAAAAAAAAACAACAAGTCTGATTTACATTTGATAATTTCAAAACATTAATTTTGATTTAACTTTAAAAATTGTAGTCTGCGCTATTCATGTGATTATGAAAAAATAATAAAATGTCATGATAATTAGAATGCTCAATGCAAGAACAAAAAAAACATGCTAAGGTATTTTGTACTACTATTACTAGTAATAGAACTTACTCCTTTTCTAATGGAAAAAAACAACTATATAAGATAGATTTGTTAGAACTTGGATACAACTAAAAAAGTGTTTTACCTGGTAATACTAATGCTATAGTAATACACACACAAGCATATATATATTT
>NW_013773740.1:0-1331 GCF_000517525.1 Limulus polyphemus
TATATATATATATATATATATATATATATATATAATGATAATAATAATGGATAACTTAATGGTATATGTATATCATATAATAATAAACTCAACAAAAACAAACAATGGCTATTAGAGAAAATATAGTTGCTGAAATATACATATATATATATATATATTAATACACACAAAAGCCAACATCTATACACTGCATATACTTTCAACGGGTCCATAAAAGTGTTCTGGTTCAAGTGTAAGTAAAATCAAAATTAAGAGAAACTAATTTTTTTAGTCCTGCTTTTCAAGTTCATATGACATGCTATATTGTGGCCTACAGTGTGCATAATTCTTCTCGTGATTCATGGCATGCGCACGTTTTACTGACGCCAAGACAGTACAAATTGCAACGTTAAGCGTCCCTTATTTGACGTCATTTTAATGTCTACTGACTCACTGACAGACAATACACTACCGTATTGTGGTGCGAGTGGTTAAAATAAGTGACCTCTCCAGGCGGTCTTCGGCCCCCCTTTCAGGGAAATAAAAAATCCTTCTGATTAGCATTCTCTACAATCAATTGATTAAGTTAGTTGCAATCCTTGTTTTGAATAATGTAAAAAAAACAACTTCCAAAACGTTCATTAAAGATGTTTACTATTCTTATATCATTTTTTTCTTCTTTGTTTGTAATTAAGCACAAAGCTACACAATGGGCTATCTGTGCTCTGTCCACCACGGGTATCGAAACCCGGATTCTAGCGTTGTAAGTTCCGCAGACATACCGCTGTGCCACTTATATCGAATTCCCGGTGGATCAGGTATAAGTTTGAGGACTTTTATAACGCTAAAGTTCAGGTTTCGATACCCGCTGTGGATAGAACACAGCTAGCCTGTTGTGTAGTTTTGTTCTTGTATTGAAAGGATGCAGGTCGAATATCAGTATTTTACTCAGAAAGTTGATAAATTAAAGGCTAATTATTAATTTAAAAATCGTCAATTTTTTGGGATGCCCTCTATCTTTAAATCGTGCTGAGATACCAATCTATAAGATATTTCATGAAAACCGAGGGATAATAAAGACCTAGAAATAGGGCACATTTCCATTTTTAATACACTTTTGCCTTGCATCACCCAGAGCTGACTGGCTCGACTACCATATTTTCATTCGATGGTAACGGAAAATTCTCCCACCGCATAGATGGCCTATTTTACTTTATATTTTTTTCTCGAGAAGGGAAATAAAAAGCCCCCTAACATATGGCCCATTTCTACCTTTTTTTAAAATAGACTTTTGGTTTCATCACTCACGTTGCTAGCTCAGCTACCGTAAATGTTTGTATGGTAACTGAAAA
>NW_013773741.1:0-748 GCF_000517525.1 Limulus polyphemus
AATAATAGTGTGTGTAGGTAGTGAGTAATTGATCTGCAGTGAGAAAGTATTGTTGAAGTTAACGTTCGTTATAGCGTTTGTTTTAGCGCGAATGTTCAAATCAAGTGTATCGTGAAGTTCTATTCAGAAAGAATAAACCAGTTTTATTAAGTAAGGGCTTGTGTCGCTAAAGTTTCGTCAGAACGAATTTACGGAAAATCAGTTAACGAACGGAGACGTAACCGTATGAACGCAAGACTTACTTTCAAGTAAGTATCAAACTCCGCCAACACTATCTTTAATTTCATTCCATTAAACGTTTTTATAGATGCATTTACCTCATCTCTTACTCCTGATTAAATTTCCCTCTTCAACCTTACTTATGCGAAAGTTTTCTACTTTCCATAATTATTTCCTTGGATTACTATTTTGCGAACTTATGTTTATGATTTTCATGTGTTTGGAATTCTAAATCTAATTTTAGTTGTTCGATTACTTTTCCATATTTCTGCTAATATTTAATAATAATTACATAATAAGTTCAACAATGTTTTTATCAATATTTTTTGTTACCGTGCTCCAAGTTGAACGTGTGTAACTAGAACCTTTGTATTTTCTTACCATTTAAAGATTATTTCTGGCCTAATTCCATTGTAAAACTGTCTTTACTGCCTGACGAAGTGCGTCTGCTCGAAGCGTTGCACAAAATAAACTAGAAAAAGTTTTCATTTAGACGTGTCGATTTATTCTTTATTATCATATATCAAAC
>NW_013773742.1:0-1006 GCF_000517525.1 Limulus polyphemus
ATTCGATTTACTTCTAACGGGAAGGTAAATTAAGCTTCCTGTAAGTTTACTGTTTGATTCACTTAACGACCACGAACTAGGCTAATAATTTCACCAAGTTGTTAAGAAATATTTTCAGTCAGCCAAAAAATGTGATCATTATGAAAACGGATAGATATATCTCGTAAGTTAAGCAGTGAAGTGTTTGGTAAAAACGGGATTCTTCTGGTTCTATTATCATTAGTTAAGTTTCTCATGAAATCATCCGTTGATTTGTAGGTGTAGGTGGAAACTTGTGTATTACCTTCAAGTTCTTGTTAATTAGCTTTTGAATCGTTGGAACTTTTGTTGTGAACCAAATATATAGGTACTAAACATGTTGTCGTTTCAGCCCTGGGGCAACTGGTAAATCTGTCAACGCATGTAAATATTTCTTACAAAGTGGGACTAACTCTACTTAAATAATTTAGAAGTAGCAGAAACACAAGAAATGGAACAGTATACAATTAATGGTTCAGCTTAAGAGATTTATTACTAAACAATTATATAACAAATATCAAAAATATTACTTTGATATACAGTGTACAACAATGATTGAACTAGGTATCCATATAATGTTAACAGTTTACTAAACGTGATGTTTATTGGCTAGGCCTTTCAACTAGATAAATACTGACCAATAGAAATCATTATAAAACATTATCAGCAAATTTTTTTCTAAAAATATCATTTTCTTTACTTCCTTTAGCTGTTAGGATATGCCAAGGTGACATTGTATGTTCAAGACATTTTGTTTGCTGTGATGTTCCTCCTAAATATAGTTGGCTAGAGGTTATTTATGGAGGATTTGGAGGAGGTTGTGAAGGCAGTTTACGCATTAGGCATTCGAGTATTTCGTTAGACACTCACCATACTTTTCCCCAGTAATAGCGGTCACTTCTCTATATGATATATATATATGTAGGAAAGCGTTGACGTTTTAGTTTTTCTAACCCTAATCTAATCTTCTTCAATGTTCGCGGGATGT
>NW_013773743.1:0-748 GCF_000517525.1 Limulus polyphemus
TTGAACCCACACAGACTTGTAATCACCTGTTCAGTAAAAAGTTTTGAATAAAAATGGGATGGAGGTCCTGCAAAATGCCATACCTCACATAGTGTCATAAGCCTTCTCGAGATCATAGAACACAGAAACAAGGTGTTCTTGCCTCAGGAAGGCATCCCTGATCAACTTTTCAAGTCGAATCAGATGGTCCATGGTGGAGCGCTGTCGACGGAACCCACACTGGGTAGGCGAGAGGAGCATGTTCAATTTGAGGAACTAAACAAGACGAGCATTAACCATCCTCTCTAAAACCTTACAAAGACTACTGGTCAAAGTGATGGGACAATAATTAGAAGGAAACTTGGGATCCTTCCAAGGTTTAGAGAAAGGGAGGACAATAGCCTGGCACCAAGCATCAGGTCCAACTGATGTACTACCAGACCAATGAAGAGCAAGTTTGAGTTCCACCAGTGTAAAGAGGCGATTATTGTCATATAGATGATCAGCCTGAAAGGAAAGAAGCGATCGCTCTGACTGAGACTTGATGGCCAAGAAGGCAGGGGAAGAAACAGAAGTGGTAAAAGCACGAGAAAAACTGTGGTCGAGAGTATCAGCAATGCTCTGGACATCAGCAACTTCCTGGCCATTGGAGAGCAAGATGGAAAGGGGATGGGAAGCATACCTCCCAGTGACTTTCTGAATCTTGTCTTATACAGTTTTGGAACTGGCAGTAGAAGCGATGCTAGTAGTGAACTTAATCCAAGACTCC
>NW_013773744.1:0-748 GCF_000517525.1 Limulus polyphemus
CCGTTGATTCATAGCAGATCAGCAGATATATACAAAGGTTTTAGATAAGGTTTTGTGGACGAGACACGAAGCTCTCAGGAGAACCTTCAATAAGATCATTATTGGGTACATCTTGCTCGCTTCATATACTGTTTTATAGAAGGATTTAGTTCATGATGGTTACATAACACATTAGGAGGTATTAATGTAATTAGACAATTACCTTTACTTTACAAAACCTTAAAATAAGATTTTGTTGTCACTCAACTAAACGAATGTGTTTGTACACTTCTTTCAAAACTGTCTTGTTCTATTTCTAATAAGCATCTCTGAAATCCATTTATACTGTCAGATACAAGAGTTAAAACTCTCAGTGTAACATTTTTTGTATAAAGCGACAATCTGTCATTCAAAATATTTCCAAGTTACAACATTATAAGTTTATTTATGTGAAAATGCTTTAAGTGAATTTTCCTCAGAGGACTACGCTTAAGTAAATACAAAAACACTGAAATAGTAAAACTGTAGCAACGTTAGTATAGTTGTAACAATAATATGTCTTTAGATGGCGTTTTAATTTAATGCAGAACTAAAAAACTGTAAAATTCCAAGAGTTTAGGTAATATTTCCATGCACATGGTTGTTAGGAACTGCATGAATAGTTTCAGTATAGCCCGGCATGGCCAGCTGGTTAGGGCGCTCGACTCGCAATCTGCGGGTTGCGGGTTCGAATCCCCGTCACACCAAACATGCTCGCCCTTTCAGCCGT
>NW_013773745.1:0-1484 GCF_000517525.1 Limulus polyphemus
AGATGAGTATGGCGATTATAAATTCTATAACAAGAATTTCACCTAGGTATTCGTGGAGTTGTTGTACAAAATAACGCTAAAGATGAGTATGATGGTTACAAATTCGGTAACTAGAGTTACACCTAGGTGTTCATGGAGATGTTGTATCAAATAACGCTAAAGATGAGTATGGGGGTTACACACTCGTTAACTAGAGTTACATCTAGGTGTTCATGGAGTAGTTGTATCAAGTGAGGCTAATGATGAGTATGGTGGTTATAAATTCGGAAACTAGAGTTACATCTAGGTGTTCATGGCATCTTTAGCGTTATTTGGTACAACAACTCCACGAACACGTAGGTGTAACTCTAGTTACCGAATTTCTAACCACCATACTCATCTTTAGCCTTACTTGGTACAACTACTCCATGAAACCTAGGTGTAACTCTAGTTACAGAATTTATAACCACCATACTCACCTTTAGCCTTACTTGGTACAACTACTTCATGAACACTTACATGTAACTCTAGTTACAGAATTTATAACCACCATACTCAATTTTAGACTTACTTGGTACAACTACTCCACGAACACCTAGGTGTAACTCTAGTTACCGAATTTATAACCACCACACTCATCTTTAGCGTTATTTAGTACAACATCACCCCGAACACCTAGGTGTAACTCTAGTTTCCGAATTTATAACCATCATACTCATCTTTAGCCTTACTTGGTACAACTACTCCATGAACACCTATGTGTAACTCTAGTTACAGAATTTATAACCACCATACTCATCTTTAGCCTTACTTGGTACAACTACTCCATCAACACCTAGTTATAACTCTAGTTACCGAATATTTAATCCCTATTCTAATCTTTAGCGTTATTTGGTACAACAACTCCACGAACACCTAGGTGTAACTCTTGTTATAGAATTTATAACCACCATAATCATCTTTAGCTTTGCTTGGTACAATTACTCCATGAACACCTAGGTGTAACTCTAGTTACAGAACTTATAACCTCCATAATCATCTTTAGCCTTACTTGGTACAACTACTAGTATGGTGGTTACACATTCGGTAACTAGAGTTACAACTAGGTGTTCATGGAGTAGTTGTACCAAGTAAGGCTAATGATGAGTATGATGGTTATAAATTCGGTAACTATAGTTACACCTAGGTGTTTATGGAGTAGTTGTAAGAAGTAAGGCTAAAAATGAGTATGGTGGTTATATATTCGGTGATTATAGTTACACCTAGGTTTTTAAGGAGTATTTGTACCAAGTAAGGCTGAAGATGAGTATGGTGTTATAAATTTGGTAACTATAGTAACACCTAGATGTTCATGGAGTAGTTGTACCAAGTAAGGCTAAAGATGAGTATGGTGGTTATAACTTCGGTAACTATAGTTACACCTAGGTATTTATGGAGTAGTTGTACCAAGTAAGGCTAAATTGAGTATGGTGGTTATAAATTCTGTAACTAGAGCTACACCTAGG
>NW_013773746.1:0-748 GCF_000517525.1 Limulus polyphemus
GGGGATAAATCATTAAAATGTTGAGTAATTTAATCTGATAAACTATTAATGAGGATGACGTTGTAACGTCAAAACATGTAGGGTCGTCAACTTTTTGAAGGCCATAGATAGGCCTAAATAAAATGTTTTAATTGTGTACCAGTTTAACGTTGAATATTATTTATGATTTTAAACTGTTAATGTCTTTATCTTGTCTATTAGTTCTAGGATTTCCTGCTTGGGTGAGTGGAAATTAATTAGTTAGACCTTAGGCACGTATGGATGTTGTTTTCTCTCTACCTTCTGTAATTAGTGACAACAACATTGTCTCCACAATAAATATAAATAATCAGGTGACTAAAAATGAGCTATAATACCCTCGTTGAACGTCCAAAAAAACAGGATTACTTGATAAACAGATTCATACGAACCTAGTGATATTAAGAGCTTTAATCCAGTCCTTTATACAATCCTGTGGATAGTTCAACAATATTCTTGTTAAATCCTTTGGGTTTACAAGTCTTACATTCCACGTCTACACTTTAATTATTTGGGAAAATCCTTAGTTTATTGACCACTATTGTTTTTGCTACCATTAATGTTTAAGCTATTATTATATATATAGTTAATATCAGCTAAGTTTGAAATTATATCTTTAGTTTTCTGTTCGATATCTTTACATACAGTGTATTGTTGCGTCAGCGAGGTCACGTGACTAGTGTCACGCCACGTTTCTAGAACTATCTTGTTCCTTCGTGAATGCCCTAGC
>NW_013773747.1:0-749 GCF_000517525.1 Limulus polyphemus
ATAATCCCTTCATTGGATGATATAATCCCTTCACTGGATGACATAATCCCTTCACTGGATGATATATTCCCTTCATTAGATGATATAATCCCTCCATTAGATGATATAATCCCTTTATTAGATGATATAATCCCTTCATTAGATGATATAATCCCTTCACTGGATGATATAATCCCTTCATTAGATGACATAATCTCTTCATTAGATGACATAATTCCTTCATTGGATGATATAATCCCTTCATTGGATGATATAATCCTTTCATTAGATGATATAATCCCTTCATTGGATGATATAATCCCTTCATTGGATGATATAATCCCTTCATTAGATGGTATCCTCCCTTCATTGGATGATATAATCTCTACATTAGATGACATAATCCCTTCATTGGATGATATAATCCCTTCACTGGATGATATAATCCGTTCATTGGATGATATAATCCTTTCACTGGATGATATCTTCCATTCACTGGATCATATAATCCCTTCAATAGATGAATGGATGATATCCTCCCTTCATTGGATGATATAATCCCTTCATTAGATGATATAATCCCTTCACTGGATGACATAATCCCTTCATTAGATGACATAATCCCTTCACTAGATGACATAATCCCTTCATTAGATGATATCATCCCTTCATTGGATGATATACTCCCTTCATTAGATG
Source organism: Limulus polyphemus (assembly GCF_000517525.1). Taxonomy (NCBI): domain Eukaryota; kingdom Metazoa; phylum Arthropoda; class Merostomata; order Xiphosura; family Limulidae; genus Limulus; species Limulus polyphemus. The sequence continues at coordinate 679 of NW_013773747.1, forward strand.
ATATAATCCCTTTACTGGATGATATAATCCCTTCATTAGATGATATAATCCCTTCATTAGATGACATAATC
>NW_013773748.1:0-747 GCF_000517525.1 Limulus polyphemus
ACTCCAGCAAAACTGATGTTTTGTCGGGAACTTCGGTTGCCGGTGGACCTAATAACAGGACGCCAACCTTACGAAGAGTTGCCTGAAAATGTTCCAGAGTTCGTGAAAGTGTTATCTGAAAGGATGTCTTGCGTCAGCGAGGTCACGTGACTGGTGTCACGCCACCTATTTTCTAGAACTATCCTGTTCCTTCGGGAGTGCTCTAGCATTTGCTAGATTGGGGGTGGTCTAGTATATATAAGATGGTCACGGCGTGACGTGACAATGTGTGTAGGTAGTGAGTAATTGAACTGCAGTCAGAAAGTATTGTTGAAGTTAACGTTCGTTGCTATAGCGTTTATTATAGCGCGACTGTTGAAAATAAGTGTATGTAAAGTTGTATTCGGAAAGAATAAGCCAGTTTTATTAAGTAAGGACTTGTGTCGCAAAAGTTTCGTCAGAACGAAGTTACGTAAAATCAGCTAACGACTGGAGACGTAACAGATGGATGATATTCACCATCAAGTGCATTCGAACATAAAAACGTCTGCTGATTCCATGTTATGATAAGAAATCTACTGAAGTCAGCTTTGTACCAGGAGAAAAGATGTGGTTGTATAATTCCAACAAGACCAAAGGGAAGTTTTCTAAGTTGTCTTCTTCATGGGAAGGCCCACATGACATAATGGATCGTCTCTCAGATGTTACTTTCCGATTAAAATGTGGTCGGCGAGGTAAGCCAAAGGTAGCATTATCACGGTCCAGGAC
>NW_013773749.1:0-748 GCF_000517525.1 Limulus polyphemus
GACAGTTAGGAATCAACAAAATATTGTTACGACATCGAGGTCACGTGACTAGTATCACGCCACGTCATTCTCGAACTTTCATGTCTTTTCCTTAAATCTCGTGATCTTTCTAGATAGAGTGTAGTCTTGTATATATAAGACCGGCCACGAAGCGACCGGGAGATAATGAGTAATTGAACTGCAGTCAGAGAGTGTGTAATTGAACTGAGTATTGTTGAAGTCGTGCACGTGAGACGTTTGTTATAGCGCGACTGTTGAAATTAAGTATATCGCAAAGCTATATTCAGAAAGAATAAACCAGTTTTATTAAGAAAGGACTTGTGTCGCTAAAGTTTCGTTGGAAAGAAGTTACGGAAAATTAACTAGCGAACGGAGACGTAACAAATTGGTGTCAGAGAGTGGGACGAAAAAAAAAAGGAAACGAGAAGCAGCAAATCAAACTACAGCTTAGCAGATTTGATGGCAGCAATACAAGAACAGCAAAAGAAACAAGAAGAACGAGAAGAGAAACAAGAAGAGAAATTACAGCAGTTCTTGGAGAAAAAAGAAAAGAAATTACAGCAGTTGTTAGAGGAAAGAGAAAAGAAACAAAAAGATCGAGAAGAGAAACAAGAAGAGAAATTACAGCAGTTCTTGGCGGAAAAAGAAAAGAAACAAGAAGAGAAATTACAGCAGTTCTTGGATAAACAAGAAAGAAACAAGAATAGAGATTACAGCAGTTGCAAGAAAACCTGCAACAGTGGCAGCT
>NW_013773750.1:0-749 GCF_000517525.1 Limulus polyphemus
TCTAGTTACAGAATATTTAACCACCATTCTCATCTTTAGCCTTACTTGGCACAACTACTCCATGAACACCTAGATGTAACTATAGTTACCAAATTTATAACCACCATACTCTTCTTTAGCCTTACTTGGTACAACTACTCCATAAACACATAGGTGTAACTATAGTTACAGATATTATAACCACCATACTCATCTTTAGCCTTACTTGGTACAACTACTCCATGAACACTTAGGTTTAACTCTAGTTACCGAATTTATAACCCCATACTCATCTTTAGCGTTATTTGTCGCAACAACTCTACGAACATCTAGATGTAACTCTAGTTACAGTATTTCTAACCACCATACTCATCTGTAGCGTTATTTGGTACAACAACTCCATGAACACCTAGATGTAACTATAGTTAGAGAATTAATAACCACCATACTCATCTTTAGCCTTACTTGTTACAACTACTCCACGAACACCTAGGTGTAACTCTAGTTGCTGAATTTCTAACCAACATACTCTTTTTTAGCCTCACTTGGTACAACTACTCCATGAACACCTATGTGTAACTCTAGTTACTGAATTTATAGCCAACATACTCGTCTTTAGCCTTATTTGGTACAACTACTCCAAAAACACCTAGGTGTAACTCTAGTTACAGAATTTATAACCATCATACTCATCTTTTAGCCTTACATGGTACAACAACTCCATGAACACTTAGGTTTAACTCTAGTTACCGAATTTATAAACCCATACT
>NW_013773751.1:0-1234 GCF_000517525.1 Limulus polyphemus
GTGCTACAGAAACCCGCATCAGTGACATATGTTACACTAGATATTGTGCTACAGCAACACCCATCAGTGACATATGTTACACTAGATATTGTGCTACAGAAACCCGCATCACTGACATATGTTACACTAAATATTGTGCTACAGCAACCCGTATCAGTGACATATGTTGCACTAGATATTGTGCTACAGAAACCCGCATCACTGACATATGTTACACTAAATATTGTGCTACAGCAACCCGTATCAGTGACATATATTACAATAGATATTATGCTACAGAAACCCGCATCAGCGACATATGGTGCACTAGGTATTGTGCTACGGCAACCCGCATCACTGACATATATTACAATTGATATTATGCTACAGAAACCAGCATCAGTGACATATGTTACACTAGATATTGTGCTACAGTAACTCGCATCACTGACATGTATTACAATTGATATTATGTTACAGCAACCCGCATCAGCGACATATGTTACACTAGATATTATGCTACAGAAACCCGCATCAGTGACATATGTTACACTAGATATTGTGCTACAGAAACCCGCATCAGTGACATATGTTACACTAGATATTGTGCTACAGAAACCCGCATCAGCGACATATGTTACACTAGATATTATGCTACAGAAACCCGCATCAGCGACATATGTTACACTAGATATTGTGCTACAGCAACCCGCATCAGTGACATATATTACACTAGATATTATGCTACAGCAACCCGCATCAGCGACATATGTTACACTAGATATTGTGCTACAGCAACCCGCATCACTGACATATGTTACACTAGATATTGTGCTACAGCAACCCGCATCAGTGACATATATTACACTAGATATTGTGTTACAGCAACCCGCATCAGTGACATAACACTAAACTGAGCACCTCAAGTAATTTGGAGCACAGTGATTATACCAGCCATTCTTCCTCTATTCCAACTATGCAACAAAAAGAGGATAATTTTCTTGCTCTCCAAAATTATGTAATTTAAACAGATATTTTAAGCAACCTAGCCGGTTGCCAGAAAAAAATCAATATAATTTGAGTTTAAACCTAATACTAGCTAAATGTTACATAACAATAATTTCTAATAATACATTTGCTCCTTACAAACTACACATCCTTCAATAGCTTAGCGATAATCACCAAAGTTTATAATGTTAAAATTCGTTGTAATATCCCCGCTCCAGACACACACACACACAAAAAAACAAGTCAC
>NW_013773752.1:0-747 GCF_000517525.1 Limulus polyphemus
ATGTGTTTTTTCTTTTGAGTTATTTGTCGTTTAGGTGAGTTTCCTACATCTAACTTACTGTTGGTTCATTTTCCAAGTCGTTTTGAAAAGTTTTATACTTTTTTAATTTTTGAAATTTTTATATCGCTTCCATTTTCTTCACGTTAATTACTGTTTTAAACATTTTTCTAGTCGTATTCATTTCTTTGCGTGTTATTCTTAGCTTACTCTCTTTTAACGTGATATCTCTATCTAACTGTGATGCCCAATTTTCAGTAAAATCTCTTTTTGCGTCGTTTATGTATATAAATATCCAGTTACGTGATATCTGTATGGTTTAGAGTGTTTGCTAGAACAAACTATCATTTTTTTTATAATTTTTTATAATTCTACTTGTTTTGTCTGTCCCTTCTCTTTATTTCTAATTTTGGAAATTTTGAATCGCATACGGTTTATTCTTTTGAGTTATTTATCGTTTATATATGTGTGTTTCTTTGTTATAACCCTCTATTAATGCATTTTCCATGTCGCTTTGAAAGTTTTCTATAGTTATTTAATTCTTCAAGTGTTTATAACGCTTTCAGGTTCTTCACGCTAATCAATGTTTTAAACATTTTTCTACTCGTGTTTTTTACTTTGCGTGTTATTCCTAGCTATCGTGTTTCACTACGGATGATAAAGCATTGTTTTAGTGATACTCACAGTTAAATCATATTTTGCGTGGTTTTTGTATTATATGTATTGGTTCACGTTATTTAAATAAATGTT
>NW_013773753.1:0-749 GCF_000517525.1 Limulus polyphemus
ATTCATTTGTCTCACGTTATTCGGCGCACTTATATACAGGAATAAAGGGCGCCTAACACATACTGGATTATTCGTGATGTTCCCCGATCCTTCTAGAATATCATGACGTGTTACCAGTGACACGTGACTACCACTGTCGTAACAGTATAAATAACGGCGACCAGATGAGCGGGAGCAGAAGAGTAAGAGAGTAAAAAAGTAAAGTCATGGGAAAGAGAAGTTAAGTGAGAGAAAAGTAAAAAAAACCCAAAGTTAACCGCCTTAGGAGTGGAAGGCCTAACGGTTGATATATAAGAGTGAGATTAATAGTTAGAAAGAGATAAGGAGAATAATTTGTCTTGTCAAGAGGTGTTCTAAAGTAATTGAACTCGCCTGTGTGAACTTTGATGAAAAACAGACGATTATTTGGAAGCATGAAAAAGCAGGCGATTATTGGAAGTACAGGATACAACTGCGGTAACTCTCGCGACAGCGTAAATGAATTACATATTGTTACGCCTCTGGTCGTTTGTTAATTTCCCGTATAATTTCTTTCGGATGAAACTTTAGCAATATAAGTCATTTCTTAAATAAAACTAGTTTATTCTTTCTCAATTCAACTTTGCAATACACTTAATTTCCACAGTCACTTTAAACACACGCTATAATTCACAATGATTCACGCACTTACTTACGGTCACTACCGCGCTTGACTCAGTTGTCCGTCTTTATCTCTGCCTGTCTGCAATTCAATTCCGATTCATTTGTCT
>NW_013773754.1:0-748 GCF_000517525.1 Limulus polyphemus
AAATTCTGTTATATCCTAGTTTTGAAACTTGTGTTTTATATGAGAAGCCAGTCACTTGTGGTGTACATGGAGTATAAAACAGATTGATAAAATACTACTTAAGTTTACAAATACAAAATTTTATTAGTTTACGAAACTGTACATATACTTAACTAGATCTTGTACAGGTAGCATTCTGGTATTCATGGTTACATTATATGAACCTTTCGTGCTTTTGCTGCTGCAAATGCATCAATTAAACTATCAAAATTTAAGATATTAAGTACGTCTTTTTCAATACTTAATATTGCCAAGCTACTAAGTCGTTCTTGGGTCATTGAGGTTCTCAAGTATGTAAGAATTAATTTCAGCTTGATGAAGGACCTTTCACAACTAGCAGTAGAAACCCCCATTGTTAACAAAATCTGCAATGCAATTCTTAAATCTGGGAAAACATCTTCACCATATGAAATTATAAATGTTAGCAAATCAGTTGCAACCATTGGTTCAGAAAAATCTATCTGTGTTTTTTTTACTTTTCAACATTTTACAGTCTTTAATTTCTCTATACAATTCTGGTCCATCAATATCACTTGGATTTTGGATTTCAGAAGAAAGATAAGATGTTGACGTTTGCTTGTTTTTAACATGCTCTAAATACTCTCTCATTACTGGATCATACTTTGCTAATAACTGCAAAATGACAGGAAACTTCCAGGGTCTTCGTTTGAGGTTATGTACTCAGTATGACCACAAAATTCAATATTCT
>NW_013773755.1:0-748 GCF_000517525.1 Limulus polyphemus
CGAAAGGAGATCGTGACCTCGGCTGCACAAACCTTGTAGAGCATAGAATAAATACAGGCAATCACCGTTGAATAAAAATCCCTCCGAGGAGAATTGCTCCAACAAGCGACAAGAGATAGAAAAGGTCATGGATGGTCTAATTAAGGAAAGGATTGTCGAGAAATCAGATAGTCCCTGGTCAGCTCCCGTCTTGTTAGTCCAGAAGAAGAATGGGACCCAACGTTGCTGTGTGGACTTCAGGGCTCTTAACAGTATAACCGAAAAAGACTCATACCCACTGCCAAGAATTGATGATACTCTTGATGCACTAAGTGGAGCCAAGTGGTTTTCAACTCTGGACTTAAAGTCAGGTTTCCATCAAGTAAAAATGGCTGAAGCAGTTAGACCTAAGACAGCATTTAGTTATGGCCAAGGTCTCTGGCAATACCGAGTGATGCCATTTCGGCTTAGAAATGCTCCAGCAACATTTGAGAGGCTGATAGAAAGAGTATTGGAAGGCTTACAATGGAGAATAGCCCTAGTGTACCAGGACGATGTCTTTGTATTTCCAAAGACTTTTGATGTAGAAATGTCCCAGCTAGAGGAAGTATTCAAGTGTTTGAAAGCAGCAAACCTCACACTCCATCCCAAGAAATGCCACTTGTTCCAGAAAGAGGTACTTTACTTAGGGCACATTGTAAGTGAGCATGGTGTGCAAACTGATCCTGACAAGGTGAAAGCAGTGCGTGATTGGCCAACACCAGACATT
>NW_013773756.1:0-1127 GCF_000517525.1 Limulus polyphemus
TTCAAAGCCAAGTGATTTCTTTAATCAGCCATTAATAATCTGGTTGTAAGATGGAAAAGCATCATCCATAAGAATGGAGACTATTTCATTTAATAAATGTTTTGTTTTTATACATAAGTTGTTCGGGTTTTTTCATCTAAAAAAAGGCGAAATTAATTTCTTGACGACCTAATACTAATATAACGTGGCTTAAATTTTCATATTCAAATTGACCACGAATATAAGCCAATGTATACATTCGCACTAGAGTATGAATTCTTTAAATTACTAAATCTCATACTAAAAAAAACTGAACTATAGTCAAGATGGATTATTTAAAAATTGGTTATAAAGCGAAGTCAACATCTGAAAGTATGTTATGACCGAATACACTATAATCTTTCCAATTCCCGTGGTGGGTAGAGCACAGATAATCCATTGTGTAGCTTTGTGCTTAACTTCGAACAAACAAACCTTTCCAATTTATTTGTACGTCTCGCATATAAGAAAACGGTCTTTCGTATTTTAACGTAATGACTTGTATTGAGGCTTCTTTTGTGAAATCTTCTTCCATCACATTATAAACGATTGTAAAACTTTATATGAAACATTTCAGTAAATTTCTGGTGAAATCTGAAAGGAGAAACTGCTAATCGATGTTGTTTCTTTTTTATCAGATTTTCTAGCACGTGGTCCTCCTTCTTTGAAGATCTTCTTAATTCATTGTAAATCAAAACCATTTTGAAGAAACGCCTACTATTACATGGCTCGCTCTTATACACTTTGGGAAACCTAAATTACATGGCTTGCTCTTATACATTTTGGGAAACCTAAATTACATGGCTTGCTCTTACACATTTTGGAAATCTAAATTACATGGCTTGCTCTTATACACTTTGGGAAACCTAAATTACATGGCTTGCTCTTACCCACCTTGGGAAACCTAAATTACGTGGCTTGCTCTTACACACTTTGGGAAACCTAAATTACATGGCTTACTCTTATACCCTTTGGGAAACCTAAATTACATGGCTTGCTCTTACCCACTTTGGGAAACCTAAATTAAATGGCTTGCTCTTACACACTTTGGAAACCTAAATTACATGGCTTGCTCTTACACACTTTGGGAAACCTAAATTACATGGCTT
>NW_013773757.1:0-748 GCF_000517525.1 Limulus polyphemus
AAACAAATAACGACTCAGAGAGTGTCAGATGGTGTTCCCTCCAAACAAATGCTCTCAGTGAGTGTCAGATGGTGTTCTCTCCAAACAAATACTCCCAGCGAGTGTCAGATGGTGTTTTCTCCATTTACCATCCAAAAGGTAAGTTTAATTTTTGTCCGAATTCTCCCAAGTTAATGACTGTAAATCTTGAATCATTTCATCATATTTTGTTTTAAAACATTTTTCGTGATCTCTGCAGTTTGTATTTTTATGTTACAACTTCATACTGGAAATTTTTAAACATAATTTTGTGTAATTGTTGAAAGTCATTTTACTGTTATAAGTCGTTACTTTTTAAAGAATTATTTGTTCTAATCAGGAAATGTTGTTTTAAAACAGTATAGTTTACTCGTCAGTTTGTAGCTGTAATAATGAACTCGGATACAACCACAAGAACTGGTAACGAATATGTCACGTAAAATTTATGATGTGATTTACTGAAGACATCCAGGTAGTGTACTTACATACTAAATTCTAGAAGGTATGTTACCTATTTGATGGAGGGAGTCATTAGGAGGAGACATCCAGGTAGTGTATTTACATACAAAAGATAGAAGGTATATTACCTACATGATCCAGGGAGTCATTAGGAGGAGACATCCAGGTAGTGTACTTACATACTAAATTCTAGAATGTATATTATCTACTTGATCCAGGGAGTCATTAGGAGGAGACATACAGGTATTGTACTTACATACTAAAGATAGAA
>NW_013773758.1:0-744 GCF_000517525.1 Limulus polyphemus
TAAATCACCTTTAAAAACTATGCTAGTAATTTATTTTCTTGGCGACGTTTCGAGCAAAGCTCTTTTTCAAGACAAAGATTACTACCATAGTTTTTAAAGGTGATTTATCTCCAAAATATATACATATACATATATATATATAGCATAATTAAGTTAATTTGTAAGTAATATAAGGATGTAGAATGATAGTAAGAATAACGTAATTTTAAGAAGTTGAGAATAGTTGATAATAGGAGACAATATTATCTTTATTTAAAGTTTATTTTATGATTCCCGCCTCCTTGCACCGGATTCGAAAATGTCACTATATTTCACTAGAAAGTTTTTAAATGTGTTTAAAATTCACACTTCTGTTTAATCTTCAGAATTCTGTAACCAGAAACTGTATGGTTAGATTATTCACTTCAAGATTTTATAAAACATTTTTTGTTCGATTTGAAAGAAATTTGATGAAATACTCAGATTTTTACATTATTCTGCTAATACTTATAGCTCGGAATTAATTGGATTAATTCGTTTACAAGTTATTTTAGTTAGAGTTGATAAAATCTGTGATATGTATATAATGTTAGTTTAGGTACAACCGATAGAAGTTTGTTAAAGTAACTGACATTTGTTTAGTTAGAACTGACAGATGTTTGTAAGATAACTGACATTAGTTTAGTTAAAACCGACAGAAGTTTGTAAGATAACTAACTTTAGTTTAGTTAGAACCAATAGAAATTAATAAAATAACTAAGATTA
>NW_013773759.1:0-747 GCF_000517525.1 Limulus polyphemus
ATCTTTTAACCTCATCCCAGTGATGCTATATTGGAGTGAGGTAGGCAGAGGATCTTTTAACCTCATCCCAGTGATGCTATATTCGAGTGAGACCCGGATATTGTGATGGCCATGGGAAATGTCTCCTTACTTTTCTCAAACAATCCTTGAACAATTTGAGCTACACAAAGGGATATCTGTGATATGGCCACCACGGGTATCGAAACCCGTTTTCTAGCGTTTTAATTCCGCAGACATCCCGCCGTGCCACTGGTCTTGACTGAGTTTGCAATAATTCTTATTTAATTTGTATTCGCAAGTGTTTTAGAAGGAAATTAATACCTATTATCCTGTTTTGAAAATTCCTCATAAAGCTATCTGTTTCTGTCCCCACCATGGGTATCGAAACTCGGTTTTTCGAGTTATAAATCTTCAGATTTACCGCTGTGCCAGTGAGGGGCTACATTTTCTGGTAAGATCTCGGAAATGAACGTCGTTGTAGAACGTGACTTAATAATACACCTGTTCGTTGATGAATATATTTGTACCTATTTTTACTTTATTTAATATATTTGTACCTATTTTTACTTTATGAATATATTTGTACCTATTTTTACTTTATTTAATATATTTGTACCTATTTTTACTTTATGAATATATTTGTACCTACTTTTACTTTATTTAATATATTTGTACCTATTTTTACTTTATTTAATATATTTGTACCTATTTTACTTTATTTAATATATTTGTACCTATTTTACTTTA
>NW_013773760.1:0-748 GCF_000517525.1 Limulus polyphemus
TGCATTAAGATCAAGGCCGTAACTTTGAATCAGCTGTGTTCCAAGAATGCTGCAAGTTGTTTGGCATACGAAAGACCAGGACAACGCCACTTCATCCACAGTTTGATGGGATGGTAGAAAAGTACAACTGGACACTGGGACAGGAATTGGCAAAGTTTTGTAATAGCCACCAAGATGACTGGGATGTCTTACTCCCTCCACTGTTGATGGCCTATAGGACAGCAAATCATGAAACCACTTGATACACTGCAGCAAAGTTGATGTTTGGTCGGGAACTTCGGTTGCCAGTGGATCTGTTAACAGGACACCCACCTTATGAAGAGTTGCCTGAGAATGTGTCAGAGTTTGTGAAAGTGTTATCGGAAAGGATAAGTGATATTCACCATCAAGTGCGTTCAAACTTGAAAACGTCTGCTGATTCGATGAAGCTATCTTATGATAAGGGATCTACTGAAGTCAGCCTTGAACCAGGAGACAAGGTGTAGCTGTATAATTCCAAGAAGACCAAAGGGAAGTCTCCTAAGTTGTCTTCTCCATGGGAAGGCCCATATGGCATAGTGGATCGTCTCTCAGACGTGACTTTCCGGATAAAATGTGGTCGGTGAGGTAAGTCAAAAGTGGTGCATGCCAACAGGCTTTGGCGTTATCACGGTCCAGGACATTTCAGTTGGGACGAAGTGAACAACAGAAAAAATGACGCTGCTGAAGACGTGTCACCTGAAAAAGCCACCGTCGAAGAAGAAACTCT
>NW_013773761.1:0-749 GCF_000517525.1 Limulus polyphemus
AACACTATAAGTTATGTACATTTCTAAATATAACCATAATTTAAACAAACATCAATATTAAAATACATGTATAACAATATATCTGTCACAACTCCCTTTTTAGAAAATTAAGAATTGGTGTTAGACAATTTTTAACTAGGATCTTGTATATATACACACACACATACATTGACAGCAATACATTAAATGTAATACATTATTCAAAGGATTACAAAACTTCAATAATCATGATGGTACATAACACAATCAATACAAATAACCATATCATCATAAAATTACATAGCATGTGAAAGTGCATCAGCACAAATGTTATCATACTCTTGTAATGATAAATTGCAATTTAACAATCTTATGTTTTTTCTGTCTTTCTTTCACCTTTTTTTATTTCCCATAGTAGGTAACAATACTAAAACCATGTCACCAGAACGGATCTTACGCTCTTCAGCCTTGTGGTTATAAACGTTTTTCATTCTAGTTTGGGATGACTTCCAATTTTCTCAAGACAATTCACAAGCACATAAGAGTATGGACCGAAACTTGGAAAGGTAATCCAACAAGCATATTCCAACCATTCTTCCTTCAGCAACTTCAAAGGAGCATGCACTGAAAAAACAAACAACAACTTAAATGGGCTTAACCCTAATGACTCATGAACAGCAAATAATAATAAATTAACTCCTTCATCCCAATCCTTCTCATTATCAAGACAGTAAATCTGCATCATATTTTTCAAAGTAAAATGGAATCTC
>NW_013773762.1:0-1360 GCF_000517525.1 Limulus polyphemus
AACCTCTCTTTTAACAGTTACCGAAACTTGGCCTTCGTTATTCCCAAACATCATTTTATCAAAATCAATTACAAACTTTCTCGGTAGTAGATAGTCCAATCCTGATGCATTCATCTTCAATGTCAGCCAAGTATACTTCCTTTCTGTCATTTATGCCCATGAGCTCAATAGTTACCCACACTGGTCCCCACAACCCTGCAGAATGTCCTGTCACACCATAAAGCTTCTGTATGGCTTCTGGTACTCCTTCGTGATCTAACATCTTGATGCGCACAAGGGTTTGCTGAGACGCAGAGTCTATGACAAAGTTGCACCTTTGGCCATCTAGCTTTCCTGTCACATAGACACTGTGTGTGCTTGGCATTTTACACCTAGCTGTTGGGACTTTCATGATTTGGGTTGGTGGGCATCGCTCAACACCAACTACTACTGGTCTCCTTGAGGCCGACTTGTTGGTAATATTCTTCCTACACTGGCTCCTCAAATGTTCGTGCTTTCCACAGTTCCAACAACTTTTCTGGATACCAGCCTTTCCTGCTGTGGCACCTCCCCTGTGTTGAAGTTTCCAGCATTGAGCTCTATTGTGCCCAAGTTTATTACAGTGCCAGCAAAGTCCCTCAAACTTCTCTGAAAGCTGACCTTTTCTGACCTTGAATCCAGATGACTGTACCAACCTCGGTACTTCTGTGCTGGACTTAAGGTAGAATTCAAATTCGAGAGCTCTGGCGATTGCATCCTGCATGGTAGAAAGATACAAGTGAAGCAAGCACACCCCCACAACTTACTGTCCAAGGCATCTACGAACTGATCCCTCAGCAACAACTTGAGGCACTGGTGTCGGCTCTAGAACTCAGGTATGGAACCCAAAACCAGTCAGAAGTCTACAGGGCCAGGTTCAGGACGAGAGTCCGTGCTAAAGGGGAGAGCCTGCAAGAACTGGCACAGGACTTGGAGAGCATGGCACACAAGGCCTACCCAACTGCACCACCCGATCTTTCTATAGTTGTGTCTGTCGGCTGCTGCCAACTGTCCAAGTATTTCCAGTGGTTGTCCCTTCAAGCTCGTTGCCAGATATACAGCTTTCTGCTCCTCTGTCCATCCATTCATCTCTTCCAGTAGCTCAAATTGTGCACTATATGCTTCCCACGGTGCCTTCCCATCGAATTCTTGTGGCTTCCTTCGCACTGGATCACTCCTATTACTGACAATCATATCTGGGATGTGACTTCTAACGGGACTGAATATGTCTGCATTAGGGTTTAGCTGCGGGCTCTGTAAGGGGCTTGCCATTGTCTGGGGCTGATTAAGTCGATGGTCAATGTATCCTCCTTGTGTAACACACAACAAATCGTTCTTTAAC
>NW_013773763.1:0-749 GCF_000517525.1 Limulus polyphemus
GATTTTTCAAGACCGCAACTGTAGATGTGGGACAAAGTGACAAATAGAATCGGGTCGTGGGTCCCGTGAGCCAGCGTCTAGCGACGACACTGAAACAAAATCTTCACAATATTTATTATTCAATTTGTTGTGTATCACGGACTTAGACTTTTCGTCCGTATTATTGTGACGGATTTATTATTATATATTTATTTTAATATCGACCTTTGAAACTCCTATCTATTATCTATTGCTTTTCATGAATATCATATAGAAGTTACGCAACAGAATATTGTATCGTAATTGTAAAACATATGTACATGATTTCATTTGAACAAGTAAAAAATTAAATATCAAATTATTTTATGTTGAGAAAACATTGTTAGATATGAGTACACATACAAACATATAAAACATATCTTGAATATGCTATTAAAGTCAACGTTTGTATTTTTTTATTGGCCACAACAAAGCATTTCTTTTTTTATTCCATTAATTCATACCTCATAGTGCTATCTAGTAGTGATTTCTATACATTTAAGATTCCTTCTTCATCTGAGGTTTTGTTCTCTTCATTTTTCTTGTTCAAATTAAACGTGTCGTTCAATTTCCTAATAAGGTTCTTGTTCAAGCTCGTGGAGCAATTCTTGTACAGAATTCATATGCCTTCTCTACATATTTTTCATCTTTTCTTCTGACTCTTTACTCATTTGCTTTCCATCCTTTTTAATTCCTTTGAATACCTAAACGTTCGGTCTTCCACACATATA
>NW_013773764.1:0-747 GCF_000517525.1 Limulus polyphemus
TCTAAGGAATATTGGAAACCTCCTTAAAGAAGGTGTTTGGGTGCCTCACGAACTTTCTGATGATCATTGTTTACAATGTGTGAACGTTGCTTCGTCTCTTCTGGTGCGTAATGCGCGTGAACCATTTTTGGACAGAATTGTCACCGGTGATGAAAAATGGATTCTCTATGCGAATATTAAATGCCAAAAACAATGGTCAGTCCTAGACAACAACCACTTCCGACCCCAAAACCTGGACTCCATCTGCAGAAAGTGATGCTTTGCATTTGATGGGACTTGAAAGGAGTAATTAATTTCAAACTCCTCAATCCACAGCGAACTGTCAATGCAGAGATCAAAAGTCAGCAACTAGAACATTTAAATCAAGCCCTTCATCAGAAACGCCTTTATTTTTCTTCTCCACGACAATACACGTCCACATGTGGCACGTTTGATGCTACACAAGATTATAGAGTTGGGTTTGGAAGTTCTCCCCCACCCACCATATTCTTCAGATATGGCACCATCAGATTACCATCTTTTTAGTTCGCTACAACACCATTTTAATGGGAAAACGTATGCAAGTGTGGAAGGTGTTAAAGAGGACATCAACGTGTTTTTTGCTTCAAAGCCAAGTAATTTATTTAATCAAGACCTGATTGTAAGATGGAAAAGCGCCATCGATAAGAATGGAGACTATTTCATTTAATAAATGTCTTGATATATAAGTTGTTCGGGCTTTTCATCTAATAAAAGCGACATTAATTT
>NW_013773765.1:0-1209 GCF_000517525.1 Limulus polyphemus
GAAATAGTTGGTTTGTGTTTTACCACATAGAATTCCATTTAAAAAGTTTTTCCTACTACCGTAGAATACTTTACGTTTCTATAAGTGTGTGTATATATATATATGTATAAACAGGTTACAAACTATTCATTACATTAATTGTTAATATGTGATTATATCAGCACTATAAAACAATAATGAATTAAATATCGGTATACCGTTATCGGTCCTAGTTGTCAACTTATTGTTATAACGGATAGATCTGTGATAATACCACCTAAATGCGTTGGGGATATCCCATCTATCAGACAATATACAAACGCCGATGCCAATCTAGTCAGCCATCATGGAAAATAAAAAATCATCAATCAAATAAGGGTACGAAGCTGAGTGATTACATCCACTGCCTTTCACTGTCTATAGCCAGTTGTGGGAAGGCAGTTACCCTTAAATTTCTTAAAGTAGAAATGACTTGAAATGGACATCCATCTTTATAAAAATATATTAAATAGAACTGTAAGATATTAAATAGAACTAAATATAACTATAAGATATTAAATAGAACTATACACCCTATCTTAAAAGTTCTTATATAGTTCTAACTCCCAACCTCTTTCCTTTCTCCTGAAGATATATTCAAGTACAACAAGGGAATGCCGAGAAAAGCCCAGCTACTTGAAGTTAGTCTTTCCATCCCGGTTATACTGAATCCATTTACTTGAAACATTACTAATACCTATTTATAGGCTAAAGTAGCGAACTCCCTTTTATTCTATTTTATAAGGCCCACCAGTAGCACAGCGGTATG
The DNA here is from genome assembly GCF_000517525.1 of Limulus polyphemus. NCBI lineage: Eukaryota > Metazoa > Arthropoda > Merostomata > Xiphosura > Limulidae > Limulus > Limulus polyphemus. The sequence goes on from NW_013773765.1 coordinate 788, forward strand.
TCTGCGGACTTATACGCTAGAAACCGCGTTTCGATACCCATGGTGGGCAGAGCACAGATAGCCCATTGTGTAGCTTTGTGCATATAAAAAAAATTATAAAATATTTTCCTTAATCGATAGTTTATTTTATAAAACATTTTTATATTTATTCAAAAATAAAGTAATGTAATTCTTTAATTGTCTGTCTTTATATCCATTATCAATTTATTCTTTAATAATAAAACGTTATCCATAAAAAATATAGTTATTACAGACTATTAAGAATCGTTTTAGTTGAAATATAATAATACCTTTTAACATGATACACGGAATAACAATATTAGGTGTGGGTAGACCAGGAATGGAGAAATTAAATTCTCTTATTTTATCAAAAATAGTGAACTGCACTGTACCTTCCATAATAGTAATGTCCAAATCTAAAT
>NW_013773766.1:0-748 GCF_000517525.1 Limulus polyphemus
AAGAAAGAAGTGGCGTGATACTAGTCACGTGACCTCGCTGACGCAACAATATATTATACTACTAAGAAATATAAGTAAAAGCCATTTATTTCGGCAATTGGCTAAAAAGAACTTATAAATATATATATATATATATATTACAGTTTTAAAAAATCTGACACAAATTAATTTATTACTTCAGTAACTTTTGTTACAGCTACGTTCACTTGTAAGTTGAGTACTTGAGAATGATCATACCAGTGATCAAAACGTCATACCTGTTCTATAAACCAATCTTACTTACTGCAAAATGTGTAACTTGTAATGAAATAAAATACTTTTGTATTTTTTTAGGTCCTTAATTATTATTCGTTTGGTGAAACTCTCGCGACACCCCTAGCGCTTGCTGCGACACACAGTTTGGAAACCATTGAATTAGGCAATGCAATCCTTTAACAAAGGATAAGAGATACAATAATAAAATCAAAGTTGCAGATGGTGTATGATCTTAATATTGTTGTAAGCTATATTTTCAATGTTTTAATTTAAATGTTAGCTAGAGGGTGTATGAGGTTAAGATCAAATAAATGTGTTTGTTTGTTTAGAGTTAAGCACATAGCTACACAACGGGCTATCTCAGATGTGCCAACAATGGGTATCAAAACACTGTTTTTAAAATTATATGCTTTTACACCAGTGGTCGACAACCTTTTTTTTGATCGCGGGTCAATTATTTTTTTTATTTTATTTTTTTTTAAATTTTGCATTG
>NW_013773767.1:0-2739 GCF_000517525.1 Limulus polyphemus
CAAATGAAAATACAAGAATTAGCTCTTTTAAAAATCCCAAGAAGAATATAGCTAGTAGGATTGGGAAGAGAATAAAGATTGTGCATAAGCAGCATAATATTGATAAAAAACTAAATGATATACATCGAGTGGAAAAGATACCACATTATGTAACAAAAGAAACTAAAATGAAATCTGATTTAGTTAATCAAAGACATCAAACACTATATGACATTTCAAAGAACCGTCCTCTAGCGCATAACAGTGTTATTAGAGACAACGAAGACTATGAGGTTAAGATATTTGAACACCCCTATTTAGAAAAAAATTCAGCCGAAAGTGTACTTTTCTCTAGTTGTCTTGTTTTTCTTCTTATTCCCATATTTTTAAATTATTTTTATTTAACACGTTAATTTTCTTCGTTTTGAATAAAACTAACTGAATGTTAATGACTATTGCGAAATATGCAAAGGATGCCAACACCTGAAACTTAGCAGACAAAGAAAGTCTACACGTAAAGGTTAAATAACAGTTATGTAATATGCAAAAGAACCTAGGGTGTCTAATAATAGGCGTGGCTGTCGTAAGGAGGGGAGGCAATGACGTCATAGTTCCATAAAGTGGTTTAAATGAAAACACGATCAGCTATATTAACCGTCTTGTTCAAATATCTGTTTATCATGTAAACTATTGAATAACTTTTATTATATATATAATTACCTATAGAAGTGAAAACAACACTGTTGATGACGTAATTATATGTAGAGATATCATCTGATGATTTACTAGCGATGTCACCCACAAACTCGTCCTCTGGTGTGACACATGGAAATTAATAAAGTATTCAAAACTTTTATTATCGTTGTCTCGTTAGAATAATAGTCTTACTTGTTAACATAACTGATACTTTAAAGGACGTCACCACCACGTGTTTAAACAAACACACGTGCGTTCCACACTGAAATGTAGTCTGGTGTGATGTAACTCGAGAAGGTTACTGTGAATCTGTACAGAACTACACAAGAGCTATATGCGCTAGCTGTCCTTACTTTGGAAAAATTTGAAACCCGTAGTGTTATTGTTTTAATCAATTCAATTTAGCTGGGCGTTCTACACGTTGCATCTCTCTGCTCGTGCTGAAAGTGGACTTACAACGCTAGAAACCGGGTTTCGATACCCGTGGTGGGCAGAGCACCGATAGCCACTTGTGTGGCTTTGTGTTTAACTACAAACAAACAAAAACTCTTTGCTCGTATCAACTCAGTTTAGCTGGGCATACTGCACGCTGCATCTCTTTGCTCGTATAACCGTCACCGACAGCCTTGTCCAACGGACAAATAAAAGAAGAATTAAACTTAAATAACATATGTGTTAACGACATACCATCCCCCTTTTTTTCCTTTTCATAAAACTTATCCTGGTGTAAACACTTTAACGCGACCATCGGTAGAACCAGTGCCAGAATCAACTACATCAACATTAACAATAGTTGCTCCACCAAAACCATTATTGCAATTTATTAAGCTTTCAGTAGACCCCTTTTCGAGTACGGTAAGGCAGTTAATATGACTAATAAAGAATACAGCAGAATACAGATTCTTCAGAATAGAGGAATCAAAATAGCTCATAGACTTCCAAATTTCACTCCAACGGAATATCTCTATCCACTAGCCGAACTACCTTTCTCAAAAAACGCTTTATTAAACTCGCTTCTCGTTATTACATAAGTACATCAACAGGGACCACACGAACACAAGAATTTGCCTGATCGCGTCAACTCCAGCTTCTTGGGTCAGATATATTTCCCCATTAAACATGATCAGTAACATCACGACTTACCACTTCATTTCCAGCTCTGGGCACTGAGCACCTATATTTATTCGGCACCTATTCAGTGAAAGTGTTTTTTTCTGGGTACTCCGGTTTCCCCCCACATAAAATTTTCGGCTATAGGATCGGTAGATCTCAGGCTCTGAAATGGACCGCATCCAGCATGATTAATCGTAATCTATAATTAACTTAGGTCTTTAATTGAATTCGAATAATTATCTTGAAAGCTTAATTTTTTACTCCTGAAAATTTAACGCACACCATCTTATTCCAGTCATAACGAATCCAGATGACAGAAATGGGGTTACCTTTATACATTCATTGTTATCCACAAAACAGAAAGATCTTGAAAAGCACAGTTGCATGTTTTTTGTTGATCTGAAGGATGGTACTGAAATGTATTTTTTAACTTAGTTATGTAATTGTTCAATCTGTTCAAACTATATTATTCTTTACACGAAGAAAGTTAGCGAAGCAAAAAACTAATAGGTTTTACAAAGATACAAGCCCGTATCGTCATGTATTAAAACTGAAACTTATAAATTGGAACGAAATAACAATAATGATAATATTGATTTGAACATGCAACAATATATATTTCTCGGCTAATAATACTTCTAACAATATCGCCAAAACGAAAAAGAAAAAAAAATTCAATTTGTAAACGAAAGATTTTTTTCCACATTCCTATTAGTTTGTTCATTTCATATTTTTATCACAAATATTTACACCTATTAGTTTTTTGCTTCGCTAACTTTCTTCAATATATTAAAAGTTCAACTTATTTGGGAAAAAAGCGATGGACACACTGACGAATTGAAATACCGAAACGTTAACATTATGAAATATACCGGGCAAAGCATAGGTAGCCCATTGTGTAGCTTTGTGCTTAACTTTTAAAAAAACCACCCACAGCGGTATGTCTGCGGA
>NW_013773768.1:0-748 GCF_000517525.1 Limulus polyphemus
TCGACCACATTTTTTTCCGGAAAGTCACATCTGAGAGACGATCCACTATGTCATATGGGCCTTCCCATGGAGAAGACAACTTAGGAGACTTCCCTTTGGTCTTCCTGGGATTATACAACCATACCTTGTCTCCTGGTACAAAGCTGACTTCAGTAGATCTCTTATCATAAGTCAACTTCATCGAATCAGCAGACGTTTTCAAGTTTGAACGTATTTGATGGTGAATAGCATCCATCCTTTCCAATAACACTTTCACAAACTCTGACATATTCACAGGCAACTCTTCATAAGGTGGGCATCCCTTATGCTTGGGTCCCCTTTTAGCACTACATGTACTGCATGTCCTGCACCATTCTTCCACATCTCGCCTCATACATATCCAATAAAATCTTTGTCGTATGTGACTCAATGTCTTCTTGATTCTGAGATGTCCTCCTGTTACAGTATCATGGGATCGATGCAGCACAACTTCCCGTAACTTCCTCGGTATAACTGTTTGCCAAGTCGTCACATTCCCATCCGTAGTTTCCCATTTCCGGACAAGAATACCATTTTCAGGCTTCAACTGGTCTCATTGTGCCCAATAGCATTTTGTCACGGGGCTTAGACTAGACACCTTTTCCCAAGCAGGGTGCACAACACTCGCTTTTAGAAAATCAATCATTATCCTCAAATGCTGGTCCCTCTCCTGTTCTGCCCTGATATCTATATTTGGTTTCCCTTCACCATCATCAACTCTTTTAGTCGG
>NW_013773769.1:0-402 GCF_000517525.1 Limulus polyphemus
CCAGTGACCAAATGTACTTTTCTACCGTCCCATCAGACTGTGGGTGAAGTGTCCTGGTCTTTCATATACCAAACAAGTTGACGCATTCATAAAACACAGCTGATTCAAAGTTATGGCATTGATCTGAATGCAGTTTGTATGGCATACCAAAACTGAAGAAGAAATTGCTAATAGCCGAAGCTACAGTTGTAGCTTCCTGATTTGGTATTGCATATGCCTCAGGCCACTTGATGAAATAATCCATCACCACACAAATGTACCTGTTTCCAGCATGAGTTTGAAGCAAAAGGACCAGCAATGTAAATGGCTACTCTTTCCAATGGTGCAGCAACTTGATATAACTTCATTGAAGCACGTCCCTTATGCTTGGGTCCCCTTTTAGCACAACATGTACTGTAGGTC
>NW_013773770.1:0-750 GCF_000517525.1 Limulus polyphemus
AATTAAGTGTATTGCAAAGTTGTATTCAGAAAGAATAAATCAGTTTTATTTAAAAAAGGACTTCTATCGCTAAAGTTCTTCAGAAAGAATTTTTACGGAAAATTAACTAACGACCAGAGACAAAACAAATTGGTGTCAGAGAGTGGGACAAAAAAAATGGAAACGAGAAGCGGCAAATCAAACTACAGCTTAGCAGACTTAATGGCAGCAATACAAGAGCAGCAAAAGAAACAAGAAGAGAGACAACAGCAGTGGCAAAAAAAACCTGCAACAGTGGCAGCTCGAACAACAAAATAAACAACAGAGATTACAGCAGTTGTTGGAGGAAAAAGAAAATAAACAAGAAGAGAGAAAACAGCAGTTGCAAGAAAACTTGCAACAGTGGCAGCTCGAACAACAAATAAACAAAAGAGATTACAGCAGTTGTTGGAGGAAAAAGAAAAGAAACAAGAAGAGATACAACAGCAGTTGCAAGAAAACCTGCAACAGTGGCAGCTCGAACAGCAAAATAAACAAGAAGAGAGATTACAACAGCTATTGGAGGAGAAAGAACATAAACAAGAAGAGAGACTACAGCAGTGGCAAGTGGAACAAGACAGGAAACAAGAAGTACAAACGGAAAATATTAGTAAATTTAAAAGCGAATTGAATACACTAAAGGATGATTTATTGTCTTTTACACAAGGAGGATACATTAACCATCGACTTAATCAGCCACAGACAATGACAAGCCCCTTCCAGACCCCGCAT
>NW_013773771.1:0-746 GCF_000517525.1 Limulus polyphemus
GTAGACAGGTTCTTGAAACAGATATCATGTATACTGAAGTAGACACATGCTTGAAATAGATATCACGTATGCTGGTAATAGATAGGTACTTGAAACAGATATCACGTATACTGAAGTAGACAGGTATTTGAAACATATAGCAGGTATACTGAAGTAGACAGGTACTCGGAACAGATATCAAGTATACTGTTAGTAAACAGGAACTTGAAACAGATATCAAGTATACTGAAGTAGACAGGTACTTGAAACAGATATCAAGTATACTGAAGTAGACAGGTACTTTAAACAGATATCAGGTATACTGGTAATATACAGGTACTTGAAACAGATATAGGTATACTGTAGTAGACAGGTATTTGAAACAGATATCTGGTATACTGAAGTAGACAGGTACTTGAAACAGAATCAGGTATACTGACAGTAGATATGTACTTAAAAAAGATATCAGGTATACTGGTAGTATATATGTACTTAAAAAGGATATCATGTATACTGGTTGTAGATAGGTACTTGAAACAGATATCAAGTATACTGGTAGTAGATAAGTACTGGAAACAGATATCATGTATACTGGTATTAAATAGATACTTGAAACAGATATCATGTATACTGGTATTAAATAGATACTTGAAACAGATATCATGTATACTGTTAGTATATGTGTACTTGAAACAGATATCAGGTATACTGGTAGTAGATAAGTACTTGAAACAGATATCAGGTATACTGGTAGTAGATAAGTACTT
>NW_013773772.1:0-748 GCF_000517525.1 Limulus polyphemus
ACTACATGATTTGACTAAAAAAGTCCAAAAGTTTGAATGGACAGTTTCTTGCCAGCATTCTTTCAAGATGTTGAGGGAAAACTTGGCCTCTGCTCCACTTTTAAAGCTTCCAGATCCCTCACTGCCGTACATACTGGATTGTGATGCTAGTAATGTCGGAATTGGAGGAGTGTTGTCTCAAAAAGTGGGTGAAAACGAACATGTGGTGGCCTACTTCAGTAGGGTGTTAAGTAGACCATAGAGGAACTACTGTGTAACACGAAGGGAACTCTTTGCTATAGTAAAGAGTCTGAGATATTTCCATTCTTACCTCTATGGTGCAAGGTTTACCATCAGGACAGACCATGCTGTATTATGCTGGTTAAGTTCATTAAAGAACCCAGAGGGACAACTAGCACGTTGGATCGGAAAACTAGACCAGTATAATTATAATATTGAATATAGAGAAGGGAAATCACATGGTAATGCTGATGGACTGATCTGAAGACCCTGCAAAAATGACTGCAGACATTGCAGCAAAAGAGAGGCTGAACTAACCAGGTGCCATCAAGCTGAAGTCAAGCAGACTGAAAGAGTTGATGATGGTGAAGTGGAACCAAATATAGATATCAAAGTAGAACAGGAGAAAGACCAAGATTTGAAGCCAGTGATTGATTTCCTAAAAGCAAGTGTTTTGCGCCCTGCTTGGGAGAAGGTGTCTAGTCTAAGCCCAGTGACAAAGCACTATGGGTACAATGGGACCAGTTGA
>NW_013773773.1:0-748 GCF_000517525.1 Limulus polyphemus
AGTTGAAGCTTGAAGATGGTATTCCTGTCCAGAGATGGGAAACAGCAGATGGGAAAGTGACGACCTGGCAAATGGTTATACCGAGAAATTTACGGGAAGTTCTGCTGCGTCAATTTCATGATAGTTTAACAGGACACCTTGGAGTTAAGAAGACATTGAGTCACCTACGACAGAGATTTTACTGGATAGGTATGAGTGAAGATGTGGAAGAATGGTGCAGGACCTGGAGTGCATGTTGTGCTAAAAGAGGACCCAAGCATAATGGACGTGTTCCAATGAAGTTATATGAAGTTGGTGCACCAATGGAAAGAGTAGCTGTTGACATTGCTGGTCCTTTGCCTAAAACTCGTGCTGGACACAATTACATTTGTGTGGTGATGGATTATTTCACCAAGTGGCCTGAGGCATATGCAATACCAAATCAGGAGCTACAACTGTAGCTTCGGCTATTAGTGATTTCTTCTTCAGATTTGATATGCCATACGAACTGCAATCGGATGAAGGCCATAAATTTGAATCAGCTGTGTTCCATGAATGCTGCAAGTTGTTTGGCATACGAAAGACCAGAACAATGCCACTTCACTCACAGTCTGATGGGATGGTAGAAAAGTACAATTGGACACTGGGACAGGAATTGGCAAAGTTTTGTAATAGCCACCAAGATGATTGGGATGTCTTACTCCCTCCACTCTTGATTGCCTATAGAACAGTGGAGTATGAAGCCACTGGATACACTCCTAGGCCCGGC
>NW_013773774.1:0-1469 GCF_000517525.1 Limulus polyphemus
CTATCTTTATTTGAATACAAATTGATCAAACAAGGTTTTCATTTGCGTTAAATTCCAAAACTTGTGAATTCTGTTGAAAAAAGTGTTAAATATATATTATGATAAAACAACTTCACAAATCTTATTTTTAACTCTTACACTTCAGTAAATTATCTTAAATATTGAAACAAAATGCCCGATAGTGTATATATGGAATATAAAATATTTAAATTAGTTAATTCACTACTTGTGTCAAATTAAGAAATAATTGGATGGATTATAAAGATTCAATCTACGTCATTTATTATATAATTTTGACTAGCCAGTAGTATGTAAGTTTTATTTGTGGTTGAACGTTTTGATTGGTTGTTCCAAAAGTATCAGAATTTGCTACATTGCCAAATGTGTTATTCAACTTATTTAAACGTTATACGTATGTATAATTAACATAATATTATCACTAGGGCAGACTTAGGTTTCTAGTTGCATTTTTGGTTTTTGATTTGTACTACATTTCTCTGTTGTTGTTCTTAATTTACTTCTAAAAGACACAAAGTATCGTTTTAGAAAACTCCACATCCGGCTATGTGACAATATCGTGTAATATATTACAATACACACACATATATATATATATATCATGTTGGTAAGGATCTGTAGTACTTGAAAAAACTATAATACTCACACATAAAATAATTTGTCTAAAGCTGTTTGTTACATATTAATCTATTCAGAAGAATCGAACCAAGCATACAATTTTAATAAATCAATAGGAATTTATGATACTTGTTTTACCCGAATATACTATCATTATAATTCAAAATAAAATTGTGTTAGTATTTACTACTATAAATTGGGCCGGTGCTGGTTCACCATCATTGTAACCCTAATGACCCTTACCGGAAGTTAATATTAATAGCTTCGTAGGATTTGTAATATGGCGGAAAAACTCACTTTAATTCTCACCAGAAAAATTATTATCCTTGTATAAAGTTTACTGTTCTATTAAATATAAGTTGTTGTGTATTGCTGTAAATATCTACCACATAACTGTAGTAATTCGTATTCAACTTATATTTGATTGAACAGTAAACTTTGTACAAGTTGTATTGCTGCAAATATCTGCCACAGAATTGTAGTAATTCTTATTCTTGTACACATTTCACTGTTCCATTAAATATAAGTTGTTGTATTGTTGTAAATATCTGCCACATAATTGTAGTAATTCTTATTCTTGTACACATTTCACTGCTCCATTAAATATAAGTTGTTGTATTGTTGTAAATATCTGCCACATAACTGTAGAAATTCTTATTCTTGTACAAAGTTTACTGTTCCATTAAATATAAGTTGTTGTATTGTTGTAAATATCTGCCACATAACTGTAGTAATTTTTCACCGTTAAAGTAGGAAACTTTGATTAAACTTTTCTTAAAAACATAGTTTCGTTCTCTGTATATTAGCACAAATCGTCATATTATTAAATAACA
>NW_013773775.1:0-503 GCF_000517525.1 Limulus polyphemus
GTTGTTCCCAAACGTCATTTTCTCGAAATCAATTACAAACTTCCTTGGTAATAGATAGTCCAATCCTAAGATGCATTCGTCTTCCATGTCAGCCAAGTATACTTTCTGTCTGTCCTTTATGCCCATGAGCTCAATAGTTACCCACACTGGTCCCCACAACCTTGTAGAATGTCCCGTCACACCATAAAGCTTCTGTGTGGCTTCTGGTACTCCTTCGTTATCTAACACCTTGATGCTCACAAGGGTTTGCTGAGACACAGAGTCTATGAAAAAGTTGCACCTTTGGCCGTCTAGCTTTCCTGTCACATACACTGTGTGTGCTTGGCATTTTACACCTAGCTGTTGGGACTTTCAAGATGGGGGTTGGTGGGCGTCGCTCAACACCAACCACTACTGGTCTCCTTGAAGCCGACTTGTTGGTAATATTCTTCCTACACTGGCTCCTCAAATGTCCGTGCTTTCCACAGTTCCAACAACCTTTCTTGGTAGCAGCCTTTACTGCT
>NW_013773776.1:0-751 GCF_000517525.1 Limulus polyphemus
AATTGATGGAGAAAAATTAAGAAAAAATACTTTTAAGTTCAGTTATATCTCAATAGATGGAGAAATAATAGTTGAAAGTTCAGTTACCTCTCAATAGATGGAGCAAAAATTAAGAAAAATACCCCGAAGTTCAGTTATCTCTCAATAGATGGAGCAAAACATTAAGAAAAATACTCTGAAGTTCAGTTATCTCACAATAGATGGAGAAAAATACTCGGAAGTTCAGTTATCTCACAATAGATGGAGAAAAATACTTGGAAGTTCAGTTATCTCTCAATACATTCAGAAAAAATAAGAAAACATTTTTTGAAAGTTCAGTTATCTCTCAATACATTCAGAAAAAAAATAAGAAAAAATACTTGAAAGTTCAGTTATCTCTCAATAGATGAAGAAACAAATAATAAGGAAAATACTTGGAAGTTCAGTTATCTCTCAATAGATGGAGAAAAATACATGGAAGTTCAGTTATCTTTCAATAGATTGAGAAAAAATTTAAAAAGATATTTGCAAGTTCAGTCATCTTTCAACAGATGGAGAAAAATTAACAGAAAAATACTTGGGAGTTCAGTTATCTCTCAATAGATGGATAAAAAATACTTGGAAGTTTAGTTATCTCTCAATTGATTGAGAAAAAATCAAGAAAAAATACTTCTAAGTTCAGTTATTTCTGAATAGATAGAGCAAAAATTAAGAAAACATACTTGGAAGTTCAGTTATCTCTCAATAGATGGAGAAAAATATTTAGGAAGTT
>NW_013773777.1:0-748 GCF_000517525.1 Limulus polyphemus
ATCGAACCCCAGATTTTAGTGTCGTAAACTCTTGGGAGACACGTTTATGAGAGTCAATAACCGTAACCTTGAGACAATTTAAGATAACAATAATGGTGAGTGCTTTCAAAGAAAAGTTTCCCACTTAAAGCTTTAAAGTATAATTTTTTATTTAAATTCTATAATTTTGCGCATTTCTGTGTGCGTTATAAAGAAGGTTGAGGTCTTGCAGATAAAAGCTTATCAACCAAACCGTAGTGACAGTGATCGAAGACGACACGGACCTGCCAATCCTAGATCAAATAACAACATCACTCGCGGCAAAGTTTTCCTGATGTCATGTTTTTCCCACCTCCGATCTGACAGTTACCCCGATGTCAGGTACCGCACTTTGGCGCACGAATATAATGTGCTATAGTTTCACAAACGACTTTAGCACGTGAGATTTGGCGCAGGTGTTCTACCGAATGGGAGGGAAGGTCCGATATTATGTAGACTGCTACCCCAACATTTGTTATTGTTTCTCTCAATGAAATGAGGGGTCAACCTGCGATTTCTCACGCCAGAGTAGCTAAAACCCTGTTCACCAAAAGGATCTTTCGTGATGCCCTGCTCCAGGCATTTTGGGAGACTGTTTCTTTCTTGTATGGATACAAAAACATCATCGTAAAAACTAATGCTTCTTTACAAATTTAAAGAAGAAGGAATAATAACTTTTCTTTCAAAGTTTCAAGTAGTAAAAACGAATGCTTCCTTGCAAAGTTTCTGA
>NW_013773778.1:0-1970 GCF_000517525.1 Limulus polyphemus
AAAAAGTGTTGCATAAGATGATTTATAAAGCTTCAGCAAACACCTTATAAAGTTTTTGTGAATAAAGCAATATGTTATATGTTATAGCTGAAATATATACTTTTTTCACTCTTCTATAAGTTATATAGAATACATCCTTATTCAAGTGTGTCAAAATAATTTTTCTAAATTTCCATAACTTTTATAAATGTAGTTAATTAGTCCCATCCATAATTATCAAATGTTGCAGGATTGAAAACATATACTAATCCTTTTACACAGGTAAAGGTTATATGCTTTAACTTTTCTAAGTCTCGAGCTAGCATGTATTGATGTCTGTGTCGAAGGTGGCCTGTTTAAACAGGTGATACAAAAACTTGCAACTGACTTGAAATAATTATAATTGTATTTTAACTAGTGGTTGAAGTATGTAATCTAAGATTATGAGGTACCACACTCTGGCCTGTCTGACTATAAAACTGGAATATTTCAAGGCTTTGTCTCATGGTTTGCTGATCTTTGTTTTCATCTTTTGTTTTGGGTCTCTTGTTTTCAACTCTTAATATTGCCCTTGGTCTCAACAAAAAGACTGTAGGCATTCAGGTCAGACGACTGACAGTAAGTTGGAAATTATTAAAACGTCTACAGTTTTGTGAATAACATTTTTTTTTGTTTATTTGTTTTCTTTTGCTCTCCATGTTCAATTTATTCTTTCAATAACAGTCTCAAACCTTCATTTTGTTTACTACTTTTAATTACTTATGCCAATGGGATTTTCCAACAAAGCACACATCAGCCTCTTGAGTATATGGACACTGCTCTCACCATGGTCAGTGAAAGCTTTGCATCCAGAAGAGCACTCATTCCAAATCTCTCTGCATTCTTGGATCAAGTTTTTCACTACCACCATATTTTACTTATTTCCATCATAGGTTTTATATGATCTCAAAACATTATTTTCCATGACAGCACAATTTACATATACTACTGTAAAAAGAGTCCACTAAAAAAAAGAAGTACATTTAGAACAAAATTCCAATAACAATCCTGTTCACAGCACCAACTTTTACTTTTAACCAGTCTATTGTATTTTCCAATTTAGAGCACTCCAGTAATCTTGGAACTTCACGCCACTCACTTCCACCATCAGGATGCTTCTCTTTGCTCCTGCATATGAGATGTAACCACTTTAAGTAGTGTTATGGTCACAAGTGCAATGATGCAATCATATTGACACAGTGTGTTATTACATCCCATTTTGACTTCTGCTACTAGATGTATTTTTAAGTTTTGTTGGTATCTCTTGTTGGCCAGGAAGGCTTTTTACTTCCTCCAAAATCTGTTGGATCATAGCAAGGTGGCACTTGCTCTTCCCAGAAGCACTACAATGAAACATATCAGACTTTGTTCAGCACACATCTCACTACTCTCTGTGATAGTGGTAGATCCATTCAGCATCTCATGATGCCTAGGAACATTAAAGTGTAATGTTTAAGAAGAATGAGCCTGATAATGTGTGAGGTCCAGAATTGTGCACATACTGATGAAAAGTCCTTCATCATCTTATTGTATGTTCCAGGTCCATCCCAGTTTTGGTTGAGAAGTTGGCATTCAGAGCTTATGGTGATATTATGTACATGAGCCAATTAATTTTCAAGGAAACAGCAAAGGAGAACCTGAACCATTCCATTAAAGGTTTCAAGGATCTAAAAGCTTGGAATGTATTGGCTCAGAGATAGGCACTGTGATACAGTTATCAATGAGTTGTACCATGGATCAGTTTTCCACAGGACCAACTTGAAAGCTTTAAAGCATTTCCCAAGAGAACTTCCCATTTGTGTGAATGTTTTTAGGAGATTACATGGGAATGTATTTCCTACCATGTTCACTGAAGATCTGCTAATGAGGGTTTACTGAGCAAACGTATGTGGTGCTCACATGACTAGCAATTCTTAATAGAAAATAAGATGTAACCATGAGGTATATCTTAA
>NW_013773779.1:0-1764 GCF_000517525.1 Limulus polyphemus
TGTGTATCAACACACATACTTGAAGTGTTACGTGTCACGTGTATCAGCTTGATTTAGTTTCATATATATATCAGCTATACAGTGCTGTATTTTGCTACCCAGGACATCTTGATTTAAGCCTACGCCCATGATATTTGTAACATTTCTGTAAATAATTAACCATATTTATAATGTGTTTGAAACCGAAAATTTTACGTTCTTTGTTGTCATGCATATTAACCAAATAAACATATTATGTGTGTGTGTATTACGTTCACATTCTGATATATGACGTTACACGTTATAGTCACATATATTTTGTTCGTGTTTGCTTGTTTATTTCGAATATTCTCGCAAAGCTACACGGGGAGGCTACGTATGCTAGTCGTTAGTCAACAGTACCCACCATCTCTTTGATTACTACTCTAACTGAATAGCGAGATCTGATCCTTACTCTAATAACGCACTCGCGGCCTGTATATACGGAGCATATTCTTTTCGGTAACGGTACCCAAACCTTTAACCCTCAGATCTACATTTCGGTATATTAATCAACAGCTCACGTTACGTTCATTTTTCCATGCTAAGTATTGTGTGTGTGTTGGAATACCATAACACCATTAACGTTATGCACTTGTGTGCTTTAAGTAAATTGTTAAGAATTGCAATGTGTTATTAGCTTATATTTTCATTTGTCACAGTTGCTTAAAGCTTTAATGTTTGTGTGTTAAAATAATATATTTATGTCGCTGGAAAACCTTACAAATCGTTTCGTACTTGGTCCAACATTATGACACGTATATTGTGTTTATACTGACTTGCTATAGTTTATCATTATTTGTGGAACCTTATAACACATACTGTTGTGTTATATTTCATATATTATTTGTAACAATTTGTTGTACTTGGTCTAATCTTATGATATATCTGTATTGTTTATATTGTTTTCCTAAGGTTTATCATGCTTTATGTAACCTTATGGCACCGTTGTTGTGTTGTGTTTTTATATATTATTTCATTGTGCTTTATCACGCTTTATGTAACCTTATGACACACGTTGTTAGATAAAGCACAATGAAATAATATATAAAACACAACACATGAACGTGTGTCATAAGGTTACATAAAGCATGATAAAGCACAATGAAATAATATATAAAACATTTTTAGTTATATTCTGTGTAATTAGTTTATTTTTGATCAAAAATTATTAACAATTAAACCAAATTGTCTAATTAATTCCTAACTGGATTATCCTCAGGTAAGTGTTAGAATTTTACTTTTTTGTGTTAATTCAACAGATAGCTATTTGAAGATAGCTAATACAACGCATAATGGTCAAGGGCTATTGAATTATAGAAAATTAAAACTGTAACCCAAAATCCTTAGCCCTAAATCTAGCCACGTTGACCTTAAACAAAACACATTAACTTCTAATACGCATTGAACGATTAAACTTAAGAAAAAAATAACTGATATGTAAATCAAGAACGTAAAAACACTGTACTATTACCATATTCGAACATATAATAATCATATTGTATATAAAATGTAATATAAACTGGTATGTATTATAAAGCTCAATAAAGCATGAAACTTAAAATTCAACGAAGCCAACTCTATATAACAAACTAAGGAACTTATAATTCAACGAAGCCAACTCTATATAACAAACTAAGGAACTTATAATTCAACCAAGCCAACTCTATATAACAAACTAAGGAACTTATAATTCAACAAAGCTAATTCTATATAACAAACTAAGGAACTTATAATTCAACGAAG
>NW_013773780.1:0-965 GCF_000517525.1 Limulus polyphemus
AAGATTTAACAAAACTGTGTACTGTCAAAAAGAAGACACAAGATTTAACGATACTGTGTACTGTCAATAACAAGACACAAGATTTAACGATACTGTGTACTGTCAATAATAAGACACAAGATTTAACGATACTGTGTTTTGTCAATAAGAAGACACAAGATTTAACTATACTGTGTACTGTCAATAAGAAGACACAAGATTTAACAATATTGTGTACTGTCAACAAAAAGACACAATATTTAGAAAACTGTGCACTATCAATAAGAACACAAAATTTAACAATACTGTGTACTGTCAATAAGAAGACACAAGATTTAACAATACTATGTACTGTCAATAAGAAGACACAATATTCAACGATAATGTGTACTGTCAGTAAGAAAACACAAGATTTAACAATAATGTGTCCTGTCAATAAGATGACACAAGATTTAACAAAAATGTGTACTGTTAATAAGAAGACACAAGATTTAACGATACTGTGTAATGTAAATGAGAAGACACAAGATTTAACGATACTGTGTACTTTCAATAAGAAGACACAAGATTTAACAATACTGTGTACTGTCAATAAGAAGACACAAGATTTAACGATACTGTGTATTGTCAATAAAAAGACACAAGATTTAACGATACAGTGTACTTTCAATAAGAAGACACAAGATTTAACAATACTGTGTTCTGTCAATAAGAAGACAAAAGATTTAACAAAACTTTGTACTGTCAATAAGAAGACACACGATTTAGCAGTACACAGTATTATCTATAAAAAGACACAAGATTTAACGATACTTTGAACTGTCAATAAGAAGACAAAAAATTTAACGATACTGTGTACTTTCAATAAGAAGACACACGATTTAACAATACTGTGTACTATGAATAACAAGACACAAGATTTAACGATACTGTGTACTTTCAAGAAGAAGAATCAAGATTTAACGATACTGTGTACTGTCAATAAG
>NW_013773781.1:0-773 GCF_000517525.1 Limulus polyphemus
TTAAATAGATCCAATAACAATTATCGTTCTATGACACACTGTTGACTTTAGTCTGCAACAATTTTGTTAATTAAATCATATACTTACAAAATATATACATGTGTTTGTTTAAGACCGACTGGATTAAATAGGAACCAATAGCTAGTATCGTTCTATGACCCACTGTTGACTTTAGTCTGCGTCCAGTTTGTTAATTAACTCATATATTTACAATATATCTACATGTGTTTGTTTAAGACCGACTGGATTAAATAGGACCCAATAGCTAGTATCGTTCTATGAAACACTGTTGACTTTAGTCCGCAGCCAGTTTGTTAATTAACTCATATATTTACAACATATCTACATGTGTTTCCTTAAGTCCGACTGGATTAAATAGGACCCAATAACTAGTATCGTTCAATGACCCACTGTTGACTTTAGTCCGCAGTCAGTTGTTAATTAACTCATATATTTACAACATATCTACATGTGTTTGTTTAAGACCGACTGGATTAAATAGGACCCAATAGCTAGTATCGTTCTATCACCCACTGTTGACTTTAGTCTGCAGCCAATGTGTTTATTAACTCATCTATTTACAACATATCTTCATTGGTTACATCAAGTCCGAGTGGATTAAATAGATCCAATAACAATTATGATTCTATGACCACTGTTGACTTTAGTCTGTAGCCAGTTTAGTAATTAACTCATATATTTACAACATATCCACATGGGTTTGTTTAAGACCGACTGGATTAAGTAGGACCCAATAGCTAGTATCGTTCTAT
>NW_013773782.1:0-746 GCF_000517525.1 Limulus polyphemus
AATTTGATGTTTTCATATTCTGGTCGATTGTGATATTTTAGTTTTTTTAATTTGGTGTTTTCATATTCTGGTCGATTGTGATGTTTTAGTTTGTTCAATTTGGTGATTTCATATTCTCGTCGATTGTGATATTTTAGTTTTTTAATTTGGTGGTTTCATATTCTCGTTGATTGTGTTGTTTTAGTTGTTTAATTTGGTGTTTTCATATTCTGGTCGATTGTGATGTTTTAGTTTGTTTAATTTGTTGTTTTCATATCTGGTCTATTGTGATGTTATAAGTGTTTAATTTGGCGTTTTTATATTCTGGTCGATTGTGATGTTATAGTTTGTTTAATTTGGTGATTTCGTATTCTCGTCGATTGTGATGTTTAAGTTGTTTAATTTGGCGTTTTCATATTCTGGTCGATTGTGATTTTTTATTTTTTTGATTTGGTGTTTTCATATCACGGATCTATTGTGATATTTTAGTTTTTTAATTTGATGTTTTCATATTCTTTTCGATTGTGATGTTTTAGTTGTTTAATTTGGAGTTTTTATATTCTGGTCGATTGTGATGTTTTTGTTGTTTAATATGGTGTTTTCATATTGTGGTCGATTGTGATGTTTTAATTTGTTTAATTTGATATTCTCATATTCTGGTCGATTGTGATATTTTAGTTTGTTTAATTTGATGTTTTCATATTCTGGTCGATTGTGATGTTTTAGTTTGTTTAATTTGATGTTTTCATATTCTTGACGATTATCAT
>NW_013773783.1:0-1505 GCF_000517525.1 Limulus polyphemus
CCTGGTAAACCATATTTGCATGTATTATTCAGGCATGTTTTATGTTTCTACCTTGCTTTTTGTTAACATGGGAATTTTCTAATTTTTTCACATAGTATGATCCTATGCAGTTTTAACATAAACATGTGATAAAGTAAACTGTTATTTTCGTTCTTCTCTAGCAGATAATACCTACTCTGCCCACGAGATATTATTACAACTTTACATATTGTGTAAAAATAGGTCAACAACAGCAATGTTTTTCTATGGTCGAGTAGATTATGTCTAGAGGTTACAGCCTTAACTATGTTGTAAAAGAACGATCAGTCACATGATAACACGTCATTGTGGCTAAATCCAATGTTTCCTAGTAGTATAAGGAGTTGGATTTACAATCATTTATACTTGGTAGACACAATGAATAAATCAACAAAAATACAGAAGAAAGCTTTCGCCTGATTTACCAGTCCTGTACAAGGAAATATTCCAGTGTCTATGCAAGTATGCTCTGCATCTAATAAATATTGTGTTTCAGTGTGTTTAGTTTCTGAGTTCATACTCAGTCATTTAGTTGAACTTGGATACTTCACAGTTTTCCCGATCGATCCTCCAATTACAAAGTGGACTTATCTAATACACAAAAATCAGTTTCACTTGAGAATACCACAAGCATACATCTTCCATGGACTAGTGCTTTTTAAGTTGCTTAGACAGACTCTTGCAAACTTGTCTACAAACGTGTAGTGTGCTTTGGAAAGCACGCTATGAGTCATAAATTTTGTGTACAAAAACATTTATACAGTGTGTAAAACCCGCTTAAACTAATTAATAATGTTTATTTGTAGTGAACAAGTCCTGGTTCTTGTAAATACATTGACGTATTCACGATATATGGTAATGATACAATGATAAGTACCTTGGTTATAACTCCTTCATCTTTAAATGACATACTTTTATGTGAAAGCTTTTGATTACTTTCGATTTCTTCCTTTTTCCTGGTAATATGAGTGCCAAATTATAAACTCCAAACTATATCAAGAAAATAAAGTACATAAAACTTCTAGAACACTAAACTTAAGAAGCTTTTTGTGCATAACATCCTGACTGATTTAAAGCTACCAATCAATCTTGCATAACATCCTAGCTGATTTAAAGCTACCAATCAATCCGAATACTACTAAAACTCTGAGATTGTTTGTTTGTGGACTTGTCTGTAATTAAATACAGCAAAAACGTGGCATAATACCGCCATATTTGTAATGAAATGAGAATAAAAACAGAATAAAACAAGTTTCGTTAAAATCGGGCCACAGGTTACCGAGTTAGCCCCGTTTTTCGGGTCACGTTTATGAAAATGTCTAGATGGATTTATGTACACTAGATGGCGCTACATAGCGGTTTATCTATCTATTTGTTTTCCACCTAATGAAACACTTTAAAATATCTTCTATACATCAATATATGCACAACAGAAATTAAATGATCAGATGAAAATGTGTTATAACGGCGCGTAGAAAGAACAACAG
>NW_013773784.1:0-748 GCF_000517525.1 Limulus polyphemus
CTGACAGTAAACACTATTGTTAAATGTATATGTCTTCTTATTGACAGTACACAGTATCGTTAATCATGTGTCTTCCTCTTGACAGTAAACAGTAATGTTAAATCTTGTGTCTTCTTATTGACAATTAACAGTATTGTTAAATCTTATGTTTTCTTATCGACAATACACAGTATTGTTAAATCTTGTGTCTTCTTATTGAAAGCACACAGTATCGTTAAATATTGTGACTTCTTATTGACAGTACACAGTATCGTTAAATATTTGTCTTCTTATTGATAGTACAAAGTATTGTTATATCTTGTATCTTCTTATTGACAGTACACAGTATCGTTAAATCTTTGTCTTCTTATTGATAGTACAAATTATTGTTAAATCTTGTATCTTCTTATTGACAGTACACAGTATTGTTAAATTTTGTGTTTTCTTATTGATAGTACACAGTATCGTTAAATCTCGTGTCTTCATATTGACAGTACACATTCTCGTTAAATCTTGTGTCTTCTTATTGATAGTACAACGTATTGTTAAATCTTGTATCTTCTAATTGACAGTACACAATATTGTTAAATTTTGTGTTTTCTTATTGATAGTACACAGTATCGTTAAATCTCGTGTCTTCTTATTATTAGTACACAGTATTGTTAAATCTTGTGTCTTCTTATTGATAGAACACAGTATTGTTAAATCTTGTGTTTTCTTATTGATAGTACACAGTATTGTTAAATCTTGTGTCTTCTTATTGACAATT
>NW_013773785.1:0-750 GCF_000517525.1 Limulus polyphemus
ATTTGTGTTGTCACAGCTGTAGAATACATAGTAGGATAATCATATTTTGTGTTGTCACAGCTGTAGAATACGTGGTAAGATAATCCTATTTTGTGTTGTCACAGCTTTATTATACGTGATAAGATAAACATCTTTTTTGTTGTCTTAACTTTATTATACGTGATAAGATAATCATATTTTGTGTTGTCACAGCTGTAGAATACATAGTAGGATAAACATATTTTGTGTTGTCACAGCTGTAGAGTATATGGTAGGATAATCATCTTTTGTGTTGCCACAGCTGTAGAATGCATGGTAGGATAAACATCTTTTGTATTGTCACAGCTGTAGAATACATATTAGATAATCATATTTTGTGTTGTCACAGCTGTAGAATATATGGTAGGATAATCATCTTTTGTATTGTCACAGCTGTAGAATACGTGGTAGGATAATCATCTTTTGTGTTGTCACAGCTGTAGAATACATGGTAGGATAATCATCTTTTATGTTATCACAGCTGTAGATTACATAGTAGGATAATCATCTTTTGTGTTGTCACAGCTGTAGAATGCATGGTAGGATAATCATCTTTTGTATTGTCACAGCTGTAGAATACATATTAGATAATCATATTTTGTGTTGTCACAGCTGTAGAATATATGGTAGGATAACCATATTTTGTGTTGTCACAGCTGTAGAATACGTGATAAGATAATCATATTTTGTGTTGTCACAGCTGTAGAATACATGGTAGGATAATCATCTTTT
>NW_013773786.1:0-1118 GCF_000517525.1 Limulus polyphemus
CAATGTATGACATATAAACCTAAAAATGTTTGAAAGTATTTTATTTTTGTTAGGAAATATTTCCATGAAAAAAAACACCTAAAACCTAGGAACTTTATTTATTCATAACCATGATTTTAAACTTTCTTGTGGTGCTTTCTAAAGTCTTTAACTTAAGTAATGTAAATATTTTATTCTAAATAATTAAAAATTATTTCAAACTCTGATGTACAAGATACACTGGGTTAATATCTTAGGTGAAGAGTCAACATTTTATCACCATATATTACAATTGCTTTGAAAAGATCTAATTTGAGAAAAAAAAAACGACTCAAGTTTCAGTATATAGATAAATATAGAAAACTGTTCTCGCTGTGATGTTACGCTGCGTCAGAGTTAATATTGTAATTATATGTACTGATATATAAATATCAACGTCCCAAATCTAAACTACCTTTTAATCCATAATTATCGAAGTCTTTCATTCTGTCGAAACCTTACTTGGTCTTTCAATTCAACTGTACTTCTAAAAATGTCTATTTGTTATTCTTCTTGTATCACTAACGGGAGGACATGCTTTATTTTTCTTTTCTTCTAATCGTTAGTATATTTCGTGTTCATCTATGGTATATTGGTTGTGATTGATGATACAAATGCCGAACCTTGTAACTAACGACTACACCCCGTATAGTTCATATAAATTGTATAACATTTATTTTGTGTATTTAAAAAGATACGTCACGAAATAAACTATCAAATCTTTTCACAGTGGTTTCCCAATAACAAAGGCCTCGTGACAGGGATAGTGTCTTCAGGTTTTGCTTTAACTCCTCTTTTTATGAATAGTGTACAGACGTTCTTTGTGAACCCTACTAATCTCCAACCTGCTTCTGATGGGTAAGCTTACTTGATGTTTATTGACAAATTGGTTTAAACTTTTTCATACTTTATTTTATTTTTATTCAATAAATCCTCGAAGAACTCGATTGTTCGATTTTTAGGTGTTTTTTCATTGTGTTGGTCACAAGTGTTTAGCTGTTGCTATGGTCACCCCCTAGTCACAGCTATAGAGGTGAGAAGCTGTGACTAGGGGGTGACCATAGCAACAGACATAACCTAAGATATCAACCACTCCGTAA
>NW_013773787.1:0-747 GCF_000517525.1 Limulus polyphemus
CTATACAATAGGAATATTCTATCAACACATACAAGTTGAGCTGGTATGGACCACAAGATATAAACCAGAACTTTTAACACATTTGTTTCCCTACCACAGTAAAAGTACATGTTCAAATAAAGATCCTGCTTTCTTGATAAACACAACTACCACAGTATTCTAATAACAACAAAATATAAACCTGGTATGTTTACATGCTACGTTAATCTTAGTTTGTCTGGTAGAGCAACCTTGAGGTTATTGTAAATACAAGAAATATCTGTGTCATTGTCATGATATAAAAAACTGTTTGGTTTAAATATTAGTGATTAATTTATATTTGTGAGTGAATACTTTATTATTTTTAAGTTTTGTTATAATAAGAGTTAAAATCAGGTGATTGTAGAAGGTTTTGTTAACAACTAATTGGTGTCGAGAATATAGAAAGTGGCCAGATAACTATGTAACAAAGATATAACTAGCATGAGATGAGCAGGAAGCAGCAGACAGACAACAATAGACAGATAAAAGCAAAGAGAATATAGTTGGTGTGAAGTTAAGTAAAGTAAAAGTGATAGGCCTAACGACTGACATAGGCCTAACGTTTAATATGTTAGTGAAACTAACAGTATAAAAAAGATAAAAAGGATAATTTTATTCTGTCAAAGTGAATTTTCTAAAGTAATTGAATCAGCCTGGGTACACTTTGACAAAAGGAACATAGGATCTTCAGAAGAAAGAAGACCAAACGATTATGGTAACTTGCGC
>NW_013773788.1:0-748 GCF_000517525.1 Limulus polyphemus
AGAGAAGATAGTTTGGGGTAGAATAAAAGAACATCCCCAAGAAAGCCCAATGCTTGTGGAAGCAGTGGAAGACCCATCCAGTTCAGCGGATTTGAAGATTGGAAGGTCACTTGTAGCAGGTCGTCAATTAGTACCTAAAACAGTGGCCAATTTCTCTAAATGTGAGCAGACACTTAAGGAAGGGGCATCGTTGGGTGTTGCCAGGAGGTAGAGCCAGTCAATGTTAAAGCAAGAAATACAACCATAAAGAAATAACATACACTCCCAGAACATTTAACTGACCACTATAAGAAGAGCACAGTCCATTTGTCATCATCACAGGCACTTCAGGTAAAAGAACTTTTGGCAAATTATGCAGACGTCTTTTCGAAAGCAGATCCTGATTTCGGCTGCACAAACTTTGTAGAGCACAGAATAAACACAGGCAATCACCGTCCAATAAAGATCCCTTCAAGAAGAATAGCTCTGGCAAAGTGACGAGAGATGGAGAAGGTCATGGATGGAATAATTAAGGAAGGAATAGACGAGAAATCAAATAGTCCCTGGTCAGCTCCTGTCGTGTTAGTACAGAAGAAGGATTGGACCCAATGTTGCCGTGTGGACTTCAGAGCTCTTAACAGTATAACCGAAAAAAAACTCATATCCACTGCCAAGAATTGATGATACTCTTGATGCTCCAAGTGGAGCCAAGTGGTTTTTCAACTCTGGACTTAAAGTCGGGTTTCCATCAAGTGAAAATGGCTGAAGC
>NW_013773789.1:0-1288 GCF_000517525.1 Limulus polyphemus
CACTAAAACGTTCTTTAACGTTAATACTTGCGTACTTGAGAATGATCGCACCAATACTAAAACGTTCTTTGACGTTAATACTTGCGTACTTGAGAATGATCGCACCAATACTAAAACGTTCTTTAACGTTAATACTTGCGTACTTGAGAATGATCGCATCAATACTAAAACGTTCTTTAACGTTAATACTTGCGTACTTGAGAATGATCGCACCAACACTAAAACGTTCTTTGACGTTAATACTTGCGTACTTGAGAATGATCGCACCAATACTAAAACGTTCTTTAACGTTAATACTTGGGTACTTGACAATGATCGCACCAACACTAAAACGTTCTTTGACGTTAATACTTGCGTACTTGACAATGATCGCACCAATACTAAAACGTTCTTTAACGTTAATACTTGCGTACTTGACTTGGTGCGATCATTCTCAAGTACGCAAGTATTAACGGTAAATAACGTTTTAGTGTTGATGCGATCATTCTCAAGTACGCAAGTATTAACGTTAAAGAACGTTTTAGTGTTGGTGCGATCATTTACTAAAACGTTCTTTAACGTTAATACTTGCGTACTTGAGAATGATCGCACCAATACTAAAACGTTCTTTAACGTTAATACTTGCGTACTTGAGAATGATCGCACCAATACTAAAACGTTCTTTGACGTTAATACTTGCGTACTTGAGAATGATCGCACCAATACTAAAACGTTCTTTAACGTTAATACTTGGGTACTTGAGAATGATCGCACCAATACTAAAACGTTCTTTAACGTTAATACTTCCGTACTTGAGAATGATCGTACCAGTGATCGAAACGTCGTACTTGTTCTAAATATAAATTTTACTTATTGTGAAAGTCGTAACTTGTAATAAAATATACTTAATCAGTAAATAAACTCAAAACGAAACTATTAATGTACATATATACTAGCCGGAGTACTAGTCCCCTGGACGGAAGATATGTAACTTAATGACTAATGAAAGGCTGCTTACGTTATACACAATGGCTATCTGCGCTAGAGGGAAGGCAGCTAGTCGTCACCACCCACCGCCAACTCTTGGGGCTACTCTTTTACCAATGAATAGTGGGATTGACCGTCACATTATAACGCCCCCATAGCTGAAAGAGCGAACATGTTTGGTGGAACGGGGATTCGAACCCGCGACCCTCATATTGCGAATCAAACGCCCTACCCACTTGGCCATGCTGGGCCCGAACCCAATAAACTTCCATGCCAAATTTGGTGAATATCCATCAACAGGGGGCGAAGTAGTGGTAAAAAA
>NW_013773790.1:0-748 GCF_000517525.1 Limulus polyphemus
ATGTAGTGTACTATATAGTGTACCACGTAGTGTATTATGTAGTGTATCATGTAGTGTATTATGTAGTGTATCATGTAGTGTATTATGTAGTGTACTATGTAGTGTACCATGTAGTGTATTATGTAGTGTAGTATGTAGTGTATGTACCATGTAGTGTATTATGTAGTGTACTATGTAGTGTATTATGTAGTGTATTTACCATGTAGTGTATTATGTAGTGTATGTACTATGTAGTGTACCATGTAGTGTATTATGTAGTGTATGTACCATGTAGTGTATGTACCATGTAGCGTAGTATGTAGTGTATGTACCATGTAGTGTATTATGTAGTGTATGTACCATGTAGTGTATTATGTAGTGTATGTACCATGTAGTGTATTATGTAGTGTATGTACCGTGTAGTGTATTATGTAGTGTATGTACCATGTAGTGTACTATGTAGTGTATCATGTAGTGTATTATGTAGTGTACCATGTAGTGTATCATGTAGTGTATTATGTAGTGTATCATGTAGTGTATTATGTAGTGTATTATGTAGTGTATGTACCATGTAGTGTACTATGTAGTGTATCATGTAGTGTATTATGTAGTGTATGTACTATGTAGTGTATGTACCATGTAGTGTATTATGTAGTGTATCATGTAGTGTATTATGTAGTGTATGTACCATGTAGTGTATTATGTAGTGTATGTACCGTGTAGTGTATTATGTAGTGTATGTACCATGTAGTGTACTATGTAGTGTATC
>NW_013773791.1:0-1922 GCF_000517525.1 Limulus polyphemus
AAATGTAATGTGTGAGTAGACAGTGAGTAATTGAACTGCAGTCACAGCGTATTGTTGAAGTTAACGTTCGTTCGTTACAGTGTTGTTTTAGCGCGAGTATTGAGATTAAGTGTATCGGTAAAGTTGTATTCGGAAATAATAAACCAGTTTTATTAAGTAAAGACTTGTGTCGTTAAAGTTTCGTTGGAACGAAGTTACGGAAAAATTAATTAACAAGCGGAGACGTAACAATATCTAGTTTTTTAAAGTGACTCCTAATTACGTGTAAATACGGTTTGTTTATACAAAATAAAGAATATTAACTGTAGTATATTTCCTTCTTCATAGATTTAACCCAACCATGTTTATGTACAAGGTAATATCTAGTTATTTAAACTTACTCATAATTACGAGTAAATACTCTTTGTTTAATCAAAATAAAGAATGTAAGCTGTAATCTTGTTCCTTCTTCATAAGTTTAACATAACCAAGTTCATGTACATTAAGATAATATCTAGTTATTTAAAGTGACTCATAATTACGAGTAAATACTCTTTGTTTACTATAAAATAAAGAATGTAAGCTGTAATCTCGTTCCTTTTCATAAGTTTAACATAACCAAGTTCATGTACACTAACATAATATCTAGTTATTTAATGTGTCTCCCAATTACATGTAAATACTCTTTGTTTACTATGAAATAAGGAATGTTAGCTGTAATCTTGTTCCTTCTTCATAAGTTTAACACAACCATGTTCATGTACAATAAGATACTATTTTGTCTTTTAAATTGACTCCTAATTACGTGTAAATACTCTTTGTTTACTATAAATTTTTTATCGTGGCAGCAAATCCTCCATCCTCAGGCTTCATCCTTCTGTAGAGAGGATATCTAGTTTGGGTCTCTTTTATCAATTGCTTGGGATACTTTTTCATACACTTTCCGTTTTTCATACATGAAGACGTTGGATTTCAAATATCACATGGTCCATGAGTTATTTTTATTTTGATGGTGTTAAAGAAGCCTTGGTCATTTATAGGGTCTAGAAGCTCTGCAGAGATAATTGAGTATATTTGATTAGATTGGATTTTTTGTTTTTAGCCTGATGAAAATGTGTGCATGAGGGAATATTCTTTTCTGCCACTCTTGAGGGCCAAAGAGTTTATACATTTTTATGAGTTGCATCATTTTTGTCGAAAAAAAATCTGGCCAACAAATCTTGTTGGTCCTTCGCAGACTGTCCTTGGAAAAGTTCATCATTCACTTCTTTCTAAGAATGATTGCAGGTAAAAGTGATGAAAAGATCTGGTGTTCCATATGTTCAGACATATATAATGACATGTATCTTGAGCTTCCTATGAAAGTGAATGGAAAAATGCACAGACTACCACTGCCTCTGCCTTCAACTTGTTGATGTTACTAAGATGAATGTAGGAGTCAACAAGCAGTTTATGTTGGTGTATTTTCATGTACATATACCTTTCTGTCTCCACCTTGGCATACATATCAACAGCATACTGTTGGAACAGATCTTGAGAATGCTGCAAATGGTTGAAGTAATTATTTCGAATCATGAAGTTGTAGGCTTAGAAATCCATGCATAACACTGTTTTTGTTCCTTGAGCTTGTAAAATTTCAAAGTGGTATTCATCTTCTCCGTGCACACAGATAAGTGGATACTGAAGAGCATCGTAAGATCTATGTGTCTCATTTATCTTCTTTATACTTTTATCTCCAAATTTTAAGACAATGTCTCTTTTTCCATGTTTCTGGCTATTCATGACCAAGACAAAACCTCATTGCAAGTTGGCTCATTGAATCGACCACACGATGTTCTCTATATGGTCGTTTATCAGCATTGATATGGTAGTCCAAGGTAGGAGCACTTTCAAGTGCATATTTAAAGCTTCGTACATAATTGTTAGTGGTATGGATCATCTCC
>NW_013773792.1:0-1242 GCF_000517525.1 Limulus polyphemus
AAGGTAAGTCTGGTGGATACACATGCGCTAACTAGGTGTGCATGGAGTAGTTGTACCAAGTAAAGCTAAAGACGAATATGTTGGTTATAAATTCAGTAACTAGAGTTACACCTAGGTGTTCATGGAACAGTTGTACCAAGTAAGGCTAAAGACGAGTATGTTGGTTACAAATTCACTAACTAGAGATACACATACGTGTTCATTGAGTAGTTATACCAAGCAAGGCTAAAGACGAGTATGTTGGTAATAAATTCAGTAACTAAAGTTACACCTAAGTGTTCATGGAGTAGTTGTACCAAATAACCCTAAAGATGAGTATGGTGGTTAAAAATTCTGTAACTAGAGCTACACCTAGGTGTTCGTGGAGTTGTTGTACCAAATAACGCTAAAGATGAGTATGGTATTTATAAAATCGGTAACTAGAGTTACACCTTGGTGTTCGTGGAGTTGTTGTTCCAAGAAGGGCTAAAGGTAAGTATGGTGGATACACATGCGCTAACTAGGTGTGCATGGAGTAGTTGTACCAAGTAAGGCTAAAGACGAATATGTTGGTTATAAATTAAGTAACTAGAGTTACACCTAAGTGTTTATGGAGTAGTTGTACCAAATAACACTAAAGATGAGTATGGGGTTACAAATTCAGTAACTAGAGTTACACCTAGGTGATCAAAGAGTAGTTGTACCAAGTAAGCCTATAGATGAGTATGGTGGTTATACATTCGGAAAATAGAGTTACACCTACGTGTTGATGGAGTAGTTGTACAAAGTATAGCTAAAGATGAGTATTGTGGTTATAAATTCTGTAACTAGAGTTACACCTAGGTATTCGTGGAGTAGTTGTACAAAATAACGCTAAAGATTAGTATGGTGGTTATAAATTCGGTAACTAGAGCTACGCCTAGGAGTTCGTGTATTTGTTGTACCAAGTAAGGCTAAATATGAGTATGGTGGTTATAAATTCGGTAACTAAAGCTACGCCTAGGATTTCGTGAATTTGTTGTACCAAATAACGCTAAAGATGAGATTGGGGTTACACATTTAGTAACCAGAGTTACACCTAGGTGTTCGAAGAGTAGTTGTACCAAGTAAGACTAAAGATGAGTATGGTGGTTATAAATACGGTAACTAGAGTGACACCTAAGTGTTCATGGAGTAGTTGTACCAAATAACCCCAAAAGATGAGTATGGTGGTTATAAATTCGGAAACTAGAGTTACACCTAGGTGTTCATGGAGTAGTTGTA
>NW_013773793.1:0-527 GCF_000517525.1 Limulus polyphemus
GGAATAACGAAGGCCAAGTTCCGGTAACTGTTAAAAGAGAGGTTGAACTAACTAGGTGCCATCAAGGTGAAGTCAAAGTGACTGAAGAAGTTGATGATGACGAAGTGGAACCAGGTATCGATATTAAAGCAGAGCAGGAGAAAGATCAAGATTTGAAGCCAATGATTGATTTTCTTAAAAACAAGTGTTTTGCGCCCTGCTTGGGAGAAGGTGTCTAGTCTAAGCCCTGTGACAAAGCACTATTGGGCACAATGGGACCAATTAAAGCTTGCAGATGGTATTCTTGTACGGTGATGGCAAACTACCGATGGGAAAGTGACGTCTTGGCAAACAGTTATACCGAGGAAGTTATGGGAAGTTGTGCTGCGTCAATCCAATGATAATTTAACAGGAGGACATCTCGGAATCAAGAAGACATTGAGTCACATACGACTCAGATATTACTGGATAGGTATGAGGCGAGATGTGGAAGAATGGTGCCGAACACGCAGTACATGTAGTGCTAAAAGGGGACCCAAGCACGCACC
>NW_013773794.1:0-904 GCF_000517525.1 Limulus polyphemus
TTTCTCGATACAACTTTGTAATACACAGAATTTTCACAGTCACTTTACACTTAACAATCTTTATAACACGCGCTATAAATCACAGTGATTCACACACTTTACTTACGGTGCCTACTGTTCGATTGACTCAATTATCTCTGTCTTCAATCTATCTGCATATCTATCTATCTCGCTGGCTTTCTTTGCCAGGCTTATATACTAAAACAGAGGGCGTCTAGCAAATACTCGGACATTCGCGGGGTTCCACGATAATTCTAGAAACTCCAGCGCGCATGGTCCCAGCGTCACGCGACTTCCGCTGTCGTAACAATATTTACTGTAAGTCCAAAGAATACCTGTATCTTTAAAGCTGCGATATAGTGTTTGCTTACGTCTAAGCACACGTAATAAAGTTACGGTCATCTAAGGTGGATATCTAGCATTATTTAAATTAACAACTTCAACAAATGGAAAATATGCATTATAGAGTTTGTAATAATGCTCTACAAGAGAGGAACGAACTGAATCAGCATTTGGTTCTCCGTCTATAAGAGTTCCAATTAACATCAGTTAAAGCAAGGTTAAAAGTCTTCGGTGTGTCACCATTAATAAGTCTTTTCTGCATTGTAATAAACTTTGGTGGAATTACAGATACAAGAAAGAATAATGTTAACGCATAATGATCTAAAAGAGCACAACAGATTACATCAAGAACTGCATCACAACAACTTGTAAAAATATTATCAAGTGTCGATAAGGTTTTTAGTTGTTGTCATGTCGATGTTTTACCTGATAATGACAAAACCTTGTCGAAACGTTGTACATTTGCTGTTATGTTAAACTTAAGCCGTCTCCAAGCATTATTAGTCTTAAAGTGGGTTCCTCGTCATCGAATTTAACATCCATATATTTAAGGGTTTTAGTT
>NW_013773795.1:0-790 GCF_000517525.1 Limulus polyphemus
AGTGAGAAGCCACAAATGTCCCAGGCAGCATAATCAAGAAAGACTACCACATGGCTAAGTCACATAACATAGCCATTCAAACTTTGCATACCTCAAGCAGCTGCAGAATGAAATGGGTGTTTATGCTATTCCGTACCAATACATAAAGGTCAACTTGCTGGATGCTGGGAAAGCACCAAGAAGGAGTGGTGTTCTTTGAACATGATATCCTTTTGATGGAGACATTTGTAATGAAGCTGCACTGTTTGTAAGGCTATTGTTAAGATGCACAATTGTCAGATAAAGCATGACCAGACATAGCAGAACAGATTGTAATTATGTCATAAGGTGAGGCTCAAAATAATTTTAATATAATTACTCAACCTTTCTAATAATAATATCTAATTGTTTTTTTCATCAAGTAAGCAGGATTATATGTTTCATTTAAGACAGTCCTTAAGTTCTTAAAAGGTATAAGAATATACTTAAACAGTCTTTTTTTTTAAGTAAGCAGGATTATATGTTTCATTTAAGACAGTCCTTAAGTTCTTAAAAGGTATAAGAATATACTTAAACAGTCTTTTTTTTTTAAGTAAGCAGGATTATAACGTTTAATCCTTGACAAGGATAATAGGAATCAGGCCCACTGACAGGGGAGGGGGGCAAAGGGCAAATAAAACCTGGTTATGCCGTAAAGTCAGCAAAGCATCTTTAGGCTATATCTTCATTTAATGATAAAAACCATAGTTTTTGGCTTTTCTTTGCATATAGACGCTTGATACATTAAGAACGACTGAAATAATAATTTGAG
>NW_013773796.1:0-742 GCF_000517525.1 Limulus polyphemus
TAGCTGCGAGCTCTGTAAGGGGCTTGCCATTGTCTGGGGCTGATTAAGTCGATGGTCAATGTATCCTCCTTGTGTTAAAGACAATAGATCGTCCTTTAACATATCTAATTCGCTTTTAAATTTACTAATGTTTTCCATTTGTACTTCTTGCCACTCTTGTTGTTTCTCTTCTTGTTTATTTTCTCGTTCTTTTTGTTTCTTTTCTTTTTCCTCTAACAACTGCTGTAATTTCTTTTCTCGTTCTTGTTGTTTCTTTTCTTTTTCCTCTAACAACTGCTGTTATTTCTCTTTTCGTTCTTCTTGTTTCTTTTCTTGTTTATTTTCTCGTTCTTCTTGTTTCTTTTCTCGTTCTTCTTGTTTCTTTTGCTGTTCTTGTATTGCTGCCATCAAGTCTGCTAAGCTGAAGTTTGATTTGCCGCTTCTCGTTTCCATTTTTTTATCCCACTTCTGACACCAATTTGTTACGTCTCCGTTTGTTAATTAATTTTCTGTAACTTCGTTCCGACGAAACTTTAGCGACACAAGTCCTTACTTAATAAAACTGGTTTATTCTTTCCGAATATAACTTTACGATACACTTAATTTCAACATTCGCGCTAAAATAAACACTATAAGGAAGAACGTTAACTTCAACAATACCCTGTGACTGCAGATCAGTTACTCACTACCTACACACATTAATGTCCCGTCACATTGTCACCCTCTTATATATACCAGACTACCCTATATCTAGTAATCTCCC
>NW_013773797.1:0-747 GCF_000517525.1 Limulus polyphemus
ATTTGTAAAGGGCCTATTGTTTATTTGTAGGAGCACTTACTTGGTAAAGTTCATAAATTGAGTCTGGATTAATATCATAATCAAAAATGGTACTTGCCAATTCGGTTATGAAAGATATCCTCGTTTTTCTGCATTTTTTTTGCCAAAAGGACTGGTCTTGAGCGATCGAAATTATTTTGGCTTCGAAAGTAACGATTTGTTCAAACAGTTGAGGTGACATACGATGACTATTTGAAGCACTATCCTGTTGAGTAGTGTTTTCGTTACGTTTGTCTGGAGATCGAGGTTTCTGTGGTTCTTTTGGCAGATGGTTTGTTTCCACAGGCTGTCGTTTCTGTGCAACAATTTGGAGTGCTTGGGCGTAACTCAGTTTTGACTGTACTCTAACAGTTTGAACCTCCTTTGCCTTCTGGAATTTTTGACAACCCTTGTAAGCTGCCGAA
This sequence comes from Limulus polyphemus, assembly GCF_000517525.1. NCBI lineage: Eukaryota > Metazoa > Arthropoda > Merostomata > Xiphosura > Limulidae > Limulus > Limulus polyphemus. The sequence continues at coordinate 444 of NW_013773797.1, forward strand.
AATTCACCCCCACATAAACAACATACTGGAGTCTGCTTAGTGCAGTCCTTTGCATTGTGATTTTCGCCACAAGTGGCACATCGAACATTACTGCGGCACACGTTTGCAGTATGTCCGTAACGTTGGCACTTAAAGCACCGCGTCGGGTGGGGGATAAATTCCCGTACAGGAAACGACAAAAAGCCGAGATGGACTCTCTTAGGTAGGGTCGTAGATGAGAAATGAAGAATAACGGAACTTATAGGTTCTTTAAGTTTTAGTTCTTTGTTGTATCGCGTCATCCTGATTGCCTTTGTAACACCCT
>NW_013773798.1:0-878 GCF_000517525.1 Limulus polyphemus
TTCTTGTTTATTTTCTCGTTCTGCTTGTTTATCTTGCTGTTCTTGTATTGCTGCCATCAAAGCTGCTAAGCAGTAGTTTGATTTGCCCGTTTCCATCTTTTTTTTTTTATTCCACTCTCTGACACCATTTTGTTACGTCTCTGGTCGATTGTTATTTTCCCATAAAAATTCCTTCTGAAAAACTTCAGTGATACAAGTATTTTCTTAAATAAAACTAGTTTATAATTTTTCAATTCAACTTTGCAATACACTTAATTTCCACAGTCAATTTAACTTAACTAATTTTATAAAAACACGTTATGATCCACAAAGAACGATTCACGCACTTAATTACTACCGCGCTTGACTCAATTGTCCGTCTCTGTCCGTCTGCAATTCTATCCCTATTAATTCGTCTCACGTTATCCGGCGCACTTATATACAGGGATAGAGGGCGCCTAGCATATACTGGATTATTTGTGATGTTCCCCGATCTTTCTAGAACGCATTACGTGTTACCAGAGTCACATGACTTCTGCTGTCGTAACAGTATAAATCTTACCGGCATTGTCAACACTGTTTTTACACTCTAGTGCAAAAACTTCTTATCCCAGATTTATAAACTAGGTGGTTTGCTTTGAAAACACTTATTTCAATTTGAGGTGCAGGTCATCCAGCAACAGACAACCGCCTTTCTTTACCCACATTTCAATACTTCTCGTCCCCACTTTCCGTCCAGTTAGTCAGGCGACTCGTATTAGAAAATTTAAAGTGAACAATAAGTCTTCAAGTTTTTAGTCTTTTCCTACATATCTCAGAAAGCCACATTTTGAAACTTACCCTGTTTCATTTTGCATCATAATGTAGAAAAATCGCAAGTGTGTAAATAGATAATGATA
>NW_013773799.1:0-1427 GCF_000517525.1 Limulus polyphemus
GTCACATTCAAGAACCAAATAGGAGCTCTGGAAGAATGGAGAATAGTCACATTCAGGAACCAAATAGAAGCTCTGGAAGAATGGAGAACAGTCACATTCAGGAACCAAATAGGAACTCTGGAAGAATGGAGAACAGTCACACTCAGGAACCAAATAGAAGCTCTGGATGAATGGAGAACAGTCACATTCAGGAACCAAATAAAAGCTCTGGAAGAATGGAGAATAGTCACATTCAGGAACCAAATAGAAGCTCTGGAAGAATGGAGAACAGTCACATTTAGGAACCAAATAGGAGCCCTTGATGAATGGAGAATAGTCACATTCGGGAACCAAATAGGAGCTCTGGATGAATGGGGAACAGTCACATTCAGGAACCAAATAGGAGCTCTGGGTGAATGGGGAACAATCTTACCATGGAACCAAATAGGAGCTCTGGATGAATGGGGAACAATCTTACCATGGAACCAAATAGGAGCTCTGGATGAATGGAGAACAGTCACATTCAGGAACCAAATAGGAGCTCTGGATGAATGGGGAACAATCTTACCATGGAACCAAATAGGAGCTCTGGAAGAATGGAGAACAGTCACATTCAGGAACTAAATATGAGCCCTTTGCTCAAAGCTATACACAGACTAATTAATTTTATACAGTTAAACTAAATGGGATTGCACCTAGTCAACAGCACCCACCGCTAACATTTGGCTACACTAATGTAATAATGGGATTTGACCGTCATTCTTGTAACACACACACGATCCCAAAGTACGGACCATGTTTTTGGTGCAGCGGAACGTGACTTATGGACTCTTGGGTTCATAGTCCGGCACCCTGACCACTACTCCACACCTGGTCCGGTAATGTTAGGAATAACACTGTTTACTAGAAGAAATATCGTTACTAATCAAAATAAATAAGCCCGTTTATCCACTGATAACACGTGGTTTTATACACTCGTGTAGAAGTGGAACGCCATCATTTTGTGAACTCAGTAATAACGAGCCCAAACATTAAGCCTTAACTGTAGTATCCGTGTTTTCCCTATCACATATTACTAAACATGTGTAGAAAGAAATTAATGTTATTTAACTTAGTGTATGTTTTAGATAAAAACAAACAAACGCGTTAAGTCACTATTCAAACGGGCGTATAGTGCCCAACTAAATTAATATTACGAAATATTTAATAGTGCATACTTATCTCAACACTTTCATATAAGTACACTTCGCATATCAAGACTCTTACATATATCCTCCCCCAGTGGCACAGCGGTATGTCTGTGGACTTACACGCTATAAACCGTGTTTCGATACCCGTGGTTGGCAGAGCACAGATAGCCCATTATATAGCTTTGTGCTTAATAACAAACATACATACATTTGCCCCCCCCCCCAGTGGCACAGCGGTATGTCTGCAGACTTACAACG
>NW_013773800.1:0-747 GCF_000517525.1 Limulus polyphemus
ATTCCCATCTAAATTATACTTATAATTCAAATTATGATAACCCACATGCATTTATTGTTCAACTCACTAAATGATCTAAATCCTTTTGTAAAGCAGCAGCATCCTCTTCACAGCTAGCAACACCCAAGACCTTAGTATCATCTACAAATTTAAGTAATTTATTGACTGTCCCTTCATCTATGTCATTGATGTAAATCAAAAAGAGCAAAGGTCGTAAGACTGAACCCTGAGGTACCCCACTTGTAACATTAATACAGTTTGACTGAACTCCATTTGTAACAACCCTCTGCTTTCTTCCATCCAGCCACTCTTCTATCTAATTTGCTAACTTATTCCCCACACCTATAGAGATAATTTTTTACAAGCCTTTTATATGGCACCTTGTCAAATGCTTTCTGAAAATCCAGGTACACCAAATCTACACCCTTACCCTCATCTACATCTTTTCAAAGAATGTCAAAATATTTATAAGGCAATATTTTCCCTTAGTGAAACCATGTTGACTATCCAATAAAATTCTAAACTTTATTGTTCTTATCGTGAATATGTGCCAAATTCATAAACACATTAATAACTAAGAACGTTTGGCAGTACTAATACACGTTAAACAATCTTATCAGTTACATGATAACGTATTTAGGGTTAACTTTTGGCAGTACTAATACACGTTAAACAATCTTATCAGTTACATGATAACGTATTTAGGGTTAACTTTTGGCAGTACTAATACACGTTAAACAATCTTAT
>NW_013773801.1:0-746 GCF_000517525.1 Limulus polyphemus
AAACATTAATTTCTTGTATTATATGTCCATTTTAACATTAAACTTAAATACATTGTCAATTATAGAAAATATGTCTATTAAAATTATATGAAATCATTCAGTGTAATGAAAAATAGGTTTCTCTGGTTGTACTGGTCCTTTTATATATCTACCAAGTAAATCTACCATTAATAAACCAACCACTCATATAGTTTTCAGAAATACGAAACACAAACTTCTTGTGTTTTTGTAAAAGTCAAAATGACTCTAATAGTGAAAGCAATACAGTAATTATAGTACTAAGCTCTATCCTTTAAGTTATATGTTCTTAGTTTTAAAAGAAAAAAAATATAATAATGAATTGAAACTTTTCTTTCTGCTTGTTTGAGGCAAAGCTAAGTAACGAGCTATACGCAATACATCTACCACAGGATTTAACCTCTAATTTTTGTATTATAAGCCCTGACTTTCTTCCTATATGGATCCATTTTAATAGGCAGAAAATAAACAAAATATATATCAAATAGTAGAAAAGTGAAATAATGAATAAACTTTCAACAACGAAAGGTACAACACAGATCATAAATACTATAAAATGATACAAACATCAACCAATGTAAGAAATCCACATAAATCTAATAAGCAGAACTCCGTTAATGTAATAACCTGGAACTTAAGTTATACAATTAATACAGTTCATAAATTACGTTAACCTTTAAAGTACTATATTACACTACAAAACTATTTCAAAATGCTTCTGTTCAATG
>NW_013773802.1:0-746 GCF_000517525.1 Limulus polyphemus
ACCCAAACTTATGAAGAGTTGCCTGAAAATATGTCAGAGTTTGTGAAAGTGTTATCGGAAAGGATGGATGATATTCACCATGAAGTGCATTCAAAATTGAAAACGTCTGCTGATTCGATGAAGTTATGTTATGATAAGAGATCTACTGAAGTCAGCTTTGTACCAGGAGACAAGGTGTGGTTGTATAATCCCAGGAAGACCAAAGGGAAGTCTCCTAAGTTGTCATCTTCATGGAGAGGCCCATATGACATAGTGGATCGTCTCTCAGACGTGACTTTCCTGATAAAATGTGGTCAGCGAGGTAAGCCAAAGGTGGTGTTTGCCAACAGGCTTTGGGTTTGTCATGGTCCAGTACATTTCAGTTGGAACGAAGTGAACAATGAAACAAATGACGCTGCTGAAAAAGCTACTGTTGAAGAAAAAAACTCTACCCGGTTTTGAGAAGGGAAACAGTGAAGCCTTTGGTGAAGTTATTACCACTGATGTGACTTTTACCGATAATAGGACAATTCCTGATGGAGCAGATGAACCCCACGTGAAGAAGAAGCCAACAATATGGAGACCAGTATGGAAAAAGATACGTCCTTTAAAATTAAGAGACTTTGTTGAATTTTAATTTTGTGTTTGTAAATTCTGTACATTTAATTAAGTTATTGTTAATTTTCTATTGGTTTAATGTAAGTGGCTATTGTTCGGAACGAACAATACTAAGGAAGGGCAGTGTATGACAGCGGTAGTCAGTAACT
>NW_013773803.1:0-747 GCF_000517525.1 Limulus polyphemus
GTGGCGTGACACTAGTCACGTGACCTCGCTGATGCAACACTGCCCCTCCTTAGTATTGTTTGTCCCGAACAATAGCCACTTACAATAAACCAATAACAATTAACAATAACTTAATTAAAATGTACAGAATTACAAACACAAAATTACAATTCAACAAAGTCTCTTAATTTTATGGGACGTATCTTCTTCCGTACTGGTCTCCATCTCATTGGCTTCTGCTTCATGTGGGGTTCATCTGCTTCATCAGTAAATGTCCTATCATTGGTAACAGTCACATCAGTGGTAGTAACTTCATCAAGAGCTTCATCGTTTCCCTTCTCAAAACTGAGTAGAGTTTCTTCTTCGACGTTGGCTTTTTCAGGTGGCACATCTTCAGCAGTGTCATTTGTTCTGTTGTCCACTTCATCCCAACTGAAATGTCCTGGACCATGATAACACCAAAGCCTGTTGGTATGCACCACTTTTGGCTTACCTCGCCGACCACATTTTACCCGGAAAGTCACGTCTGAGAGACGATCCACTATGTCATATGGACCTTCCCATGAAGAAGACAACTTAGGAGACTTCCCTTTGGTCTTCCTGGGATTATACAACCATACCTTGTCTCCTGGTACAAAGCTGACTTCAGTAGATCTCTTATCATAAGTTAACTTCATCGAATCAGCAGACGTTTTCAAGTTTCAACGCACTTGATGATGAATATCATCTATCCTTTCCGATAACACTTTCACAAACTCTGACATATTC
>NW_013773804.1:0-746 GCF_000517525.1 Limulus polyphemus
CCTGTTTAATGTGGAGCAGAATAAGGCCGATTACTGTTAAGACTACCGGACACGAAAAAACGCATTATACAGTGGTGCCAGCATGTTGTGCAGATGTAACTAATTTACCACCAATGTTAATTTTTAAAAGAAAAACAATGTCCAAAGAAAATTTACCCAACGGTGTCTACGTTCACGTACATGAAAAAGGATGGATGGATGAAGACGGAACACTACTTTGGTTTGAAAGAATTCGGTCGAAACATCCAGGAGGCTTATTAAAAAAGCCTTTTCTCCTCGTCTGGGATTCCTTTAGAGCTCATAAAACGGAAAAATAAAGGAAAAAGCTAATGAGCTAAAAACACAGCTGGCTGTTATACCCGACGGTTTAACAAGTCAACTGCAAACCTCTCGATGTTTCTATTAACAAACCCTTTAAGACTTTAATGAGAGAGGAATGGAACAACTGGATGCAGCAGAAAGATTTTGCTACGACCCCTACAGGACGAAGGAAGAGACCGACGCTTGCTCAGGTCTGCATGTGGGTGAAGAATTCGTGGGAAGAAGTAATATACGATTAAGTCATTTAAGAAATGTGGTATCAGTAACGCAATGGATGGGACGCAGAATGACATTCTCTTTGACCATAATATTGGATCCAATGATTCCTTTCCAAGCGACAGTGAAAGCAATGAAGATTTTGTAGGTTTTGAACCACACTAAATAACAGCAAACCTTTTTTGTATTTACGGTATTTTCTTATTTTG
>NW_013773805.1:0-746 GCF_000517525.1 Limulus polyphemus
CTCTCTATACCCGATCCATATATAAGCTCCAATTTATTCTTTTTTTATTCACTTTTTTCGAGATTGCCAAGATTATAAGACCAGAACACTGGCTATCATGGGGAGGAAGAGCGATATAGTGAAAGAGGAGGTAAGTTTTATCAGAAATACATTTTTGGTATAGGAAAACGTAAACTTCCAAAACACTTATCTCCTCTCACACTTTAGCTGGAATCCCACACTGATCAGGTTGAGGGGCCGATGAGGGCAAGATCCACACAAAACACAGAAAGTGTTTGCGCAGAAAAACAGATGTGCAATATTGAGATATAATAAAGCACACTAGTGGGGGTACACACTACTTCTGGAACAGGTATGCTCTTCACCCAGATAAAGTGAAATCAAAACATGGGCAGTAAAGATCAACCAGCTAAAGCGTCAACATTGTTCATTATCATGAGATTCAGCCAGGCCACATCCACACAGACAAGGTTCCATGTCACATCAGTGGAATTATAGTGCCATGGACTCAAAGCTAGATCCAAGGTGTAGTGGCTAAGGCATGGGGACCACAATATGATATAACTGTATATGAGAAATATGATATGAAGGGAACCTAACCTGAAAGTTACAGGATGTTGCATGTCAAGCCACCGGAATTATGAAGAGAAGGCAAGCAACACCTAAGCAGACAAACCCCCATTCAATCTGAAGAAGCACAAAATGTAACAAACCAAACTCAAAATTATGGGCCCAGGCACCCAACC
>NW_013773806.1:0-747 GCF_000517525.1 Limulus polyphemus
GTGGGGTAAAGGGGGATATCAATATCCCTGAACACCCCAGTTTAGGAAAGTTTTCTTTCCTTTAAAAACTAAATCCCTGCCATGGTTTTTGTGGTTTTTTTTAGCCGCACAATGCCCAGTTGGTCAAAAACTTGGTTTAATGCTTGGTGACTCAACTTACTTCCAGATATTAAATTATCTACATGATTTAGGGCATCAAACATTGAATTTCAACTAGTTGGACAAGGAACAACCAAGCATCCATCTGTTTCTTTCTTAATTGTGTTGACAGCTATAGTGCTTCTGCTCTGTTTATTCCATAGGGTTTGAGCTTTTGCTATTGTTGATCGAGACACTTTTTTTATACTAGCTTTATTTAAAGCTTTATCTACATCATTAGTAGCAACAAGATTCAATGTATGAGAAGCACAGCTTTGATGGTCTGGCAAAAAGCATATACACAAAGAGATGATAACTCATCATGAACAGCTAATATATCAGCTGGACAATGAACTTCTAAAGCATCTTTTTGTCTGAGTCATCATAATCTTTATCTATAACTGCATCATTACTACCAGCAACATCACCATGTAGTTGGTCAGGAGAGAGGGTGGATGCATCATTGAAGGACAGTCTGTAAATGAAGTTATCACTCTGTATTACTTATACTTACAATATAAGTTAAAAAATGATTTTGTCATTTAATAACATGGCTGATAATCAGACCATGAAGGGCAATGTTATGATCTGATGTCCAACCAAATGAAA
>NW_013773807.1:0-1964 GCF_000517525.1 Limulus polyphemus
TTCAATTTTTCATCGAGGAAAGCACAATTTGGTGTTTTCGTGAACTGTTAATGTGTATGTTAACCAACAACTTGTTCAATTTTTCAGCGAGGAAAGGACAATTTGGAGCTATAATATTAAAATGTCTTTTATACACTAATATGCACTACAGACATTTAATAAAGAATAACTTATTGTTAACTCCTTCGGATTATTTCTTTGGGTATCTTCTCCTGATATCTTACCTATACAAAATAACAATACTCAATTTATTTTTTGCTTTACATTCGTATTATTATTTATCTTGCATTAAACGTCGTCAGAACTAATAACATATTTAGTTTCCCAATATAAACTTAAAAGACTATACAATATTAATCTTAAATTTTCTAAAAACGGTGGACAAGCATACATAACCCTTTGGTTTGTTTGTTTGTAATTAAGCACAAAGCTACACAATGGGATATCTGTGCTCTGCCCACCACGGGTATCGAAGTCCGCAGACATGCCGCTGTGCCACTGGGGGCAACCCTTTGGTAAACAAAAACAAATAAAACTATATAGAAAAATGTATTCTAAAAATATAATTCACACAGAATTTCAGCAGCTTCATTTGTGATAAGTGAAATCTAGACTTGAGTTTCAAGGAGAGTGAATGGAGAAAATAGAAACTATCCCACGTTCGTGCTATTCTTTCTGATAATATTGTCTATGCAATTCAGAAAAAAAGGAAAGCTATTATATTATGTTTTCAGTTATAAGCTATTTATAAGTTATTATGTAAAAAGAACCTTTGGAAAAATACCATATTTGGTAATGATGAAGAATTTGTAATAGGCTTGTTAGTAATTACGTGCTCAACCATTAATAATATATATTGTGATGATGTTTTGTTATAAGCTGGCTCTATAAACGTAATTCTACTTCAAAAAATAAAAGAAAAAAGGCACTTCTTAGATTTTGTAAGCTTTAACATTTTCCTGTCAGTTTTTACAGTCAGATCTAAACTATAAACCATTAAATAGTCATTTATTTAGTAATATTCCATGTAATAGTAAAATGTATGGTCCGTAGTACCAATGATTGAAAGTAATGGTTCGTTTATAAATAAACATTGCAGATTCCTAAATTTTCACTTGAAATTTAATACCAATGATTGAAAGTAATGGTTCGTTTATAAATAAACGTTGCAGATTCCTAAATTTTCACTTGAAATTTAATACCAATGACTGAAAGTAATGGTTCGTTTATAAATAAACGTTGCAGATTCCTAAATTTTCACTTGAAATTTGATTTGTAGTTGATTCAACTTTCATTCCGAAAAATTTAAATCATTTTAAAAAATCCTCTTAAATTACAAATATATTATGAATATTGAAATATGCTGTGACCTTTAATTGCTTTGACTACTGCAATATAGTTAGGTTTATTTTAGTTAAATGCATTGAACATTCATTTCTTTTTCTAGCAAAGTATTCGTAGCCACAAAAAATGTATACAAATATAGATTTTTGTTTTAAGATATAAAGATCTTTTTTAGTTATGAAAAAAATGGATACGAGTGCACGCTCCTTTCAGAAAACCTTTTGTAATATTGTAATAATTATTATAATCTTGTGAAGTAACCAACAAGGAGTTACGATTCCACAGTAACGAAATGGAATTCCAGATTCAATGCAAAATAGGTGTGTATTCTCAAGATGTGTGAGCTGGCAGAGAGAAATAAAAAAAACATATGTAGTAAATGAAAAGCTGATATCTATATTGAACATTTGCAGAAATATGCAATGAAGACAACGTATATTGTAATTGAAAAACTTTAGATGTTAACATGTGATGAAAGCATAGATTAGAATAAACGTATCTAAATTTGATAGCTACAACATAAATTGGTAATTATCATTTGCTGTTAGATCAGCATAATCACAGAAATAAAACCCTCAAGACAATTTCATTGTATGAGGAAACGAACATGACTAAACACT
>NW_013773808.1:0-1767 GCF_000517525.1 Limulus polyphemus
GTGAATGATGTATATGTATGTCTGTAGTTGTGTTTTCTTTTGTGAATGATGTATATATATGAGTGTTTATTTTGTTCGATGTACATATTTGTTTTATTTTGTAAGTTACTGTCCATTTTATGGTCATTGTGCTTCAATTCAATATATTAACCTCTGAAATGTTTTATATCGAAGTTATACTTCAAAATTTAATTCTAATTAAAAGTAAAATTGTACTAAATAAATAAATTTTAAAATGCTCATCTGGGTATATGATAGATTTGGAGAAAGAACTGATAACAATTAATTAGATTGAACAAAAGTTATAGTAGTGCCCAAACTATTTACGTGATAATATGTTCATTGACATGTAATATCCAAATAGCAACCAAAGTGTTGTAAAGCTCTTATTGCAAAACGTACAAATAAATTTATTGAAAAAATTGTTATTCTTGGAGCCGCTTTTTGAAAATATATACACAACTTCGCCAAAGTCATTATGAGTTATATTGCATAAAAAGTATTACAGTATACTTTGTCACCTATTTACATACACACTGAGTACTAATAATGTAATAGAAAATACAAAGAAAATTTAGTATCAATTATAGACATTAAATGGAAATGTATTCATAGTCTTCAGTTCTTATTGTTAACGCATTCATAATTAAAACTAATAATTAAAAACAAAAATGCAAACAACTATTAATCCATCTGACAAACAAAGATATTATTGATAAATTGAAAGAACAATTTATACGACAAAGCTAATAAGTTTGTGAAAATACCAGCTGATTTATATACAAATTTTAAAAACGTTTTTTTTGCAAAAAAATATGTATCAACGATCTGGAGCTTATGGCTTAGCTGTGAGATACTTTTTAACATAGTTAATATAAACTAATATATAGGGACACACGAAAAACAGAAGTATCTATAGTCTTTCGACGAATCAATTCATTTTTTCTCTATAACATTGACTGATAATTACGCGTTTAAAATAATAAAGAAAGGTGCACATTATTTACGTAAATCCTGGTTATGATATTTTAAACAAACCACGGTATCCATAGAAATAATTCATTTACCTATCTTCTTTTTCAGTAATTTAAAAAAAATAAAAGCCGTATTGTTTGTTACATAAACGTCTTTAAAAGGCTTTTAAATTTCTGTGATGAGTTGAACAAAATATTCCTGTTTTTTTAAATATGTTTTTTACTAATTTTGAAAATTGGATACATTTCACACATATGCATCAATCAATTCAATTGAAATATTAGATATGTTTATAAGTAGGCAAATCTTTTAGTAAAATCCACACACGCTTGTAAATTTTATAATTTCGACCAATTATTATTTGACATAAGAATAATCTATTTACAAGATATTTTGTTCTTTACGCTCCCTTTAATAATCATTATTAATTTTGTAGAAGCTTGATATGGTTATCTTTAAGGAATGATATTGAAGTATTTATCGTGAATACATAGAATGAGGATACTAGAAATAAACTTTTACATTGTTTGGCGAAGGTTATGAAGTATTTTGATGCTACCGAAAACTGATCTATTTTAGGGTAAGTAAAAGTCTATTCAGATGCGAGGTATGCTTAGATGTGTCCAAAACATTAATTTAAAAGACAGGAATAATCCTTGTACTTAACACTATTGAAAAACAAGTTAATAGGATTCAACCTGGAGTAATTGGACCATCCAGAAAGACACCTACAACAACTCGTACACCAGACATGGTATGCAAAGTGAGGCTTTCTGTAACAGGTAAAAGCAC
>NW_013773809.1:0-1062 GCF_000517525.1 Limulus polyphemus
GCTATAGTGTCTGAATTGTGAGTTTTCCGACGTATTAAGCACTATCTGATATTTTTCTATTAATTTTGAATCAAAAATGCACTTTTTTCCATTTTCCAAAAAAATTCATATTTTCACTGAAAAGCCAAGGCTATAGCCCATGTTTTTCTTGAACCGAGAGCATCTTTGTATTGAAATATGAGGAAAAACAATTTTTTTTCAAAATTTTGATAAAAACATGGGCTATAGCCTTCGCTTTTCGGTGAAAATAATGAAAAAAACATGGGCTTTTGGATCTTTGTATTGAAATATGAGGAAAAACATTTTTTTCAAAAATGCTCTTGGTGTAATGCTTTTGAAATGGATATCCTTTGATCAAAATTCCCATTTTTTTCATAATTTGGGCAAAGACATGGGTGAAAAGTACTCGGATTTTATTTGAATAATCTTATTTTTTAAAGCTATTCTTTGTTTACGATAAAACTGAAGACCAAAAAAAAAACAGTAAAATCGAAGCTAGCGAAGTTTTAATAACAGATTGTAAAATAACGATCGGGAATTTTGATGAAACGATATCCATTTCAAGAGCCATACACCGAGGGCATCTTTGTATTGAAAAATTAGGAAAAACAATTTTTTTCAAAATTTGGACAAAGCCTTGGCTTTTCGGTTAAACTATGAATTTTTTTGGAAAATGGAAAAATTGCATTTTTGATTCAAGATTAATAGAAAAATATTAGATAGTGCTTAATACGTCAGAAAATTCAAATTCAAAATTCAGACACTATAGCATTAACTAAAAATATTATATGCAGTGAAAAGCTGAAACAAATTGAACTTTGCCTAACCCAAAGTAAAAACAATCGAAATGTTGGAGTTTATTTTATAAGAAGACGTCACGGCCTTTAAATATTCAGATTTTATTTGAATAATCTTATTTTTAAAGCTATTCTTCGTTTACAAAGTAACTGAAAACAAAAAAAAATACATTAAAATCAAACGTAGCCGACGATTTCATAACAGATTATAAAATAACAATTGGGAATTTTCTTGAAAGGACATCCATTTCAAAAGCTTTGCACC
>NW_013773810.1:0-747 GCF_000517525.1 Limulus polyphemus
TTTATTTGATTTCATAAGTAGTACATTTATTCATGGCAGTAAGGTATTAGAAATTTAAAGAATAGTTTTTGTTTGAAAATTTTAAACTTAAAATGGTTGAATAATGAAAATGTTCCAAATTATTGTTTCATTACATTTGTGTTAATCAAATGATGTGACACGAAAACAGTTTGTAGCTAAGAAACACGATATATAAAAAAAACAATTAACTAGTTTGTAAGTCGTTTCATTTTTATTGTTATAACATTATCTAACTAACTGAAGTTCCAGTTCATTATTTATGGAACAAATAGTATTCAAATAGGCGTTTATTAGCCAAATATTTTCCTATATTAAATAATCAAAGATTTGACAAAGTTGTTATAATTACTTCATAAGAAGACATTAACTAAGCATATAAAACAGCTAACTTAGTTAATAAAAGAGAGGAATGATAATGTATTTTCTTTGACATGGTCAAATGCTTATTAAAACATCTATAAAAACGTAATTGGATAGAGATTGGTTTTAAATCTTCAACTCACCTAACAGAACATTCCCGCCTTTACTGCTGAGCCACGCTGACTTTCTCATAAGAAGGGTGGGGATCTCCCTATACAAGCTTAGTGGTGAAAGTTTCTGACTTTTAGGGCCCGATTTCTCCGTATGTGGAAATACTGTTTTACCACTCAACTTCAGGGCATAAAAATGTAGCTGTTGAATATAATTCCAGGCATTTTTTGGGCGTGAAAGCTATTCGTGAGCTAT
>NW_013773811.1:0-1116 GCF_000517525.1 Limulus polyphemus
ACACAGTGTAGTGCTGTTTCAATTACAGGAATTAGTGTCGGTTTTAACAATATGAAAGTGTGACCATGCAGCGTAGTGCTGTTTCAATTACAGGAATTAGTGTCACTGTTAACAATATGAAACTGAGAAGAAACCAAAGTACCAGAGTGGACTTTGGATTTGATGAATAACGTCGATAGACAGATAACAAAAACTGTTAATTACGACTTTCAGGACAAAGGCATTCATACGACTTAGCCTATAATGAGAAAGTGTATCTATAGGAGTTGTCTATCTGATGTAATTACGTTTAGGAAATGTTCAAATTAAACAATACAAGTTAACTACAGTAATGTAGCTTGATTTGATAGGTGAGATGACAGATCACAGTCTAACCAGTCACACGAGTGTTAACACAATATGAGAACCCTGTATTATCACCAAGGTAATATTTCTAGTATAAATGTAGTAATTGCTTGCACGGATATGACGTACGAAGTTTGAAGATTTGTAAGAAATACCAATGTTAACATAATATTTTGTTTTTAGTCTTTGTGAATGTTTGCCTATTCGTTGCTGTTTTGACACATATTTCTACAAAAACGAATCATTGGCGTACTTGCTGTTGGATATATTATAATACATTGTTTGTTTGTAGTTAAGTACAAAGCTACACAAGGGGTTGTCTGTGCTCTGCCCATCACACGTATCGAAACCCGGTTTCTAGCGATGTTAGTCCGCAGACATACCACTAGGGGGCGTTATAATAACAATTATGCTTCCATATTCAAGTGTTGGATATATTACAACAACAATTATGCTTCCATATTCAAGTGTTGGATATATTATTACAATAACAATTATGCTTCCATATTCAAGTGTTGGATATATATTACAACAACAATTATGCTTCCATATTCAAGTGTTGGATATATTATTACAACAACAATTATGCTTCCATATTCAAGTGTTGGATATCGAGCCGTTCCAAACCGTTCTAAAAGTCTTGGCCAAAATGTTTGCATATTTTGTTACAAATAATATCATTATTATTAAGATGGAATACGAAGACACTTAGCACTGTAAAACTGAGAAATGCATGTTATATTAAACATCTACGTATGTAATTTGTATCAT
>NW_013773812.1:0-743 GCF_000517525.1 Limulus polyphemus
CATCTAGTCTATGATGACCTAAAAAGACAGCCACAAACGTCGACAAAATCTAGTTGAAGAAAACTAAAAACCCGTTTTCAAAGTCAACAAAATCTAGTGGAAGGATGACTAAAAGTCAGTTATGAAATTCGACAAAATCTAGTTGAGGAAAAACTAAAAACCATTTATAAAAGTCAAGAAAATCAAGTGGAAAAAGGCTAAAAATATCGTTATCAAAGTCGAAAAAAATCTAGATTAAGAAGGATTAAAAAGACCAATATAAAAGTTATTAAAATATAGTATAAGACAGGCTTTTATGACCGTTATCAGAATCGAAAAAATCTAGCCTATGAAGGCCTAAACAGACAGTTATGAACGTAAACAAAATCTAGTTGAAAAAAAAACTAAAAACCCGTTTTGAAAGTCAACAGAATCTAGTGGAAAACGGACTAAAAGGACCCTTATAAAAGTCAACAAAATCTAGTTGAAGGAAGACTAAAAGACCGTTATAACATTCGACAAAATATACTGGAAGAAGGACTAAAAACACCGTCATTAAAGTTAACAAAATCTTGCAGAGGAAGGACTAAATATTCCGTTATTAATGACAACAAAATCTAGTGCAAGAAGGACTAAAAAGACAATTATGAAAATCATTATAATCTAGTGTAAGAAAGACTAAAAGACCGTTATCAAAGTAAAGAAAATCTAGTCTAAGAAGGCTAAAAAAGACAGTTATGAAAGTCGACAAAATCTATTAAAAG
>NW_013773813.1:0-2652 GCF_000517525.1 Limulus polyphemus
TTAATAAACAACTGTAGCCTGGTAAAGAATGTCACTTGGTTACATCGTTAATAAACAACTGTAGCTGGTAAAGAATGTCACTTGGTTACATCGTTAATAAATAACTGTAGCTGGTAAAGAATGTCACCTGGTTACATCGTTAATAAACAACTGTAGCTGGTAAAGAATGTCACCTGGTTACATACCTGAATCATCTAATGCAGCTGCGCCAGACTTTAAGTTTGGATCGTTGCCAAAAATTATTTATGCTTTTCATAAAAATTACTGTGCAGATAAGTGAAACAATATCAGAATTAGAAACATTATTTAATTTTGTAGTTTAATTCATTACAAATTTAATCAATATCATTATTAAAGCTTTCAGCAGAACTTAGAACCACTTACAAGCACTTCTCAGTACTCAATGCTTTACTCATCTGTGGTACTGTTTAATTAAATTTTCACCCAGACAGTTATGTAAACTACCAAGATCCATGACTATCCTAACTGGACTTCTTACCTTTCTCTAGGACTATCCTAACAGAACTTCTAACCTTTCTTTCGGACTATCCTGACAGAACTTCTTACCTTTCTCTAGTACTATCCTGTAAAGGTAAGAAGTCCTGTCAGAATAGTCCTAGAGAAAGGTAAGAAGTCCTGAAATTGACTGTCTTACTAAACTGTGTATAATAATGTGGTGTTTAAGTTGACTGTCTTATTTAACTGTGTATAATGTGGTGTTTAAGTTAACTGTCTTACTAAACTGTGTATAATAATGTGGTGTTTAAATTGACTGTCTTACTAAACTGTGTATAATGTGTTGTTTAAGTAGACTGTCTTATTAAGATAATTTAACTGTCTATAATGCTGGGTTAAGTCAACTATGTATAATGTGGAGTTTAAGTCAACTGTCTTACTCAACTGTGTATAATAATGTGGTGTTTAAGTTGACTGTCGTACTCAACATTAGTATGTTGATATGTGCAAACATACAATAACAGCAGGAAGAATGTTCTCTACTAAATATCCAGCAATTGTTTTTTTAACAGGAAGTCCACTGACAGTTCAGACAGGGAGGGTGGAAATACTGAATGATAAGAAGCTGATGAGAATTACCAGCGTCAAGAAAGAGGATGAAGGGGTGTATAGCTGTAAGGCAAGTAACAGTGGAGGTAGCAGAGTGTCCAACGCAGATCTGTTCGTCCGAGAGGTATAATAATGTGGTGTTTAAATTGACTGTCTTACTAAACTGTGTATAATAATGTGGTGTTTAAGTTGACTGTCTTACTAAACTGTGTATAATAATGTGGTGTTTAAATTGACTGTCTTACTAAACTGTGTATAATAATGTGGTGTTTTGTAAACCAAGTTCTAACATCTGAAAGTTCTCTTATTCTCGTACTCTGTAAACCATGTTCTAACATCTGAAAGTTCTCTTGTTCTCTTACTCTGTAAACCATGTTCTAACATCTGTGTTTAGGATATTTATATAAAATTGTTTCGTTTTTCTAATAGCGCCACCTATCTTTCTGGAAAAACCTAGAAATCAAATGGTAACTGAAGGTCAAACTATAGAAATGAAATGTGAAGTAGATGGTTTCCCTCTACCTCAAATAACCTGGGATAAAGATGGTAGGTTCTTATCATATGGGATAAATATGGCGATATTTATCTCAGATATTTTGAGATAGAAATAAAAAGTTTTACTTCTTGTTTTGTGTGATGAAAATAAATTGATAAAATGGTGAAAAATTAAACGCCTTTATAGACCGTCGATAACGGTACACAATGTGGTGTTTAAGTTGACTGTCTTATTTAACTGTGTGTAATGTGGGTTTAAGTTGACTGTCTTATTCAGATAATTTAACTGTCTATAATGTTGGGTTTAGTCAACTATTTATAATATGGAATTACGTTGACTGTCTTACTCAACTGTGTATAATGTGGTGTTTAAGTTGACTGTCTTACTAAACTGTGTATAATGTGGTGTTTAAGTTGACTGTCATACTAAACTGTGTATAATAATGTGGTGTTTAAGTTAACTGTCTTACTAAACTGTGTATAATAATGTGGTGTTTAAGTTAACTGTCTTACTAAACTGTAACATCTGAAAGTTCTCTTATTCTCGTACACAGAACTTGGTTTACAGTGTACGATAATAAGAGAACTTTCAGATGTTAGAACTTGGTTTACAGTATACGAGAATAAGAGAACTTTCATATGTTAGAACTTGGTTTACAGTGTACGAGAATAAAAGAACTTTCAGATGTTAGAACTTGGTTTACTGTGTACGAGAATAAAAGAACTTTCAGATGTTAGAACTTGGTTTACAGTGTACGAGAATAAGAGAACTTTCAGATGTTAGAACTTGGTTTACTGTGTACGAGAATAAAAGAACTTTCAGTTGTTAGAACTTGGTTTACTGTGTACGAGAATAAGAAAACTTTCAGATGTTAGAACTTGGTTTACTGTGTACGAGAATAAGAGAACTTTCAGATGTTAGAACTTGGTTTACTGTGTACGAGAATAAGAGAACTTTCAGATGTTAGAACTTGGGTTACAGTGTACGACAATAACAGAACTTTCAGATGTTAGAACATGGTTTACTGTGTACGAGAATAAAAGAACTTTCAGATGTTAGAACTTGGTTTTACAGTGTACGAGAATAAGAGA
>NW_013773814.1:0-746 GCF_000517525.1 Limulus polyphemus
CCAATCTACCGAATGACACTTCTCAAGCAATTTGTAATTGCAACTAACGTCCACTACAGAGATTTATTTATTTGTAAAAAAGCCCTAAGAAATGGAAAGTTGCTCGTAACGTTATTTAAACCTGCCATTTTCCATAAGAAGGTTGGTCTTGGTTTTTCGTACACAGCACGTTATGCTTGGTGTTACATTGCTGATATTTTCGCCTTTAACTCTGTCTGTACGTTGAGCCGACTTTGATATTCGGATTTGATTGTTGCTAGGGTTAAAAAAGTATTTCTCGTATAAATACAAAGTGTATCGAAATAAACAATGTTGGGGCCAAAGAGCTTGGATCAAGTCACCTAGATAACTATTTAATTAAATTTGTTTCTATAACAACCACAGCTGTCAAAACAGAATGAGTACGAGATTGTACTGTAGGTACCGCATAAACATTTCCCTTGAATTCTCTTGTATATGTTACATATTTTCCAAGTAGCAGTACATAGCTGAGACAATATTGTTACATCTCTGCTCGTTTGTTAATTTCCGGTATAAATTATTTCCGAGGAACTTCAGCGATACAAATCCTTTCTTAATTAAAACTAGTTTATTCTTTCTCGATACAACTTTGTAATACACAGAATTTCCACGGTCACTCTAAACCTAATAACTTTTATAACACACCCTCCCCGATAATTCATGATTCTTCGAGAAACTCCAGCGGGCATGCTCCCAGCGTTGCATGGCTTCCTTAGTATTGTTTG
>NW_013773815.1:0-747 GCF_000517525.1 Limulus polyphemus
CTCAGCAGCAGTTGGTGTTACTTTAACACCGTTAGTGTTTTGTTCAGCAGCAGCTGGTGTTACTTTAACACCCGCTAGTGGTTTACTCAGCAGCAGCTGGTGTTAATTTAACACCGCTAGTGTTTTGTTCAGCAGCAGCTGGTGTTAATTTAACATCGCTAGTGTTTTGTTCAGCAGCAGCTGGTGTTACTTTAACACCCGCTAGTGGTTTACTCAGCAGCAGTTGGTGTTACTTTAACACCGTTAGTGTTTTGTTCAGCAGCAGCTGGTGTTACTTTAACACCCGCTAGTGGTTTACTCAGCAGCAGCTGGTGTTAATTTAACACCGTTAGTGTTTTGTTCAGCAGCAGCTGGTGTTACTTTAACCGCTAGTGTTTTGTTCAGCAGCAGTTGGTGTTAATTTAACACCCACTAGTGTTTTGTTCAGCAGCAGCTGGTGTTACTTTAACACCAGCTAGTGTTTTGTTCAGCAGCAGTATCGTTATGTGAATTACCGTACAGTATTGTTGTGTGAATCACCGTACAGTATCGTTGTGTGAATTACCGTACAGTATCGTTGTGTGAATTACCGTACAGTATCGTTGTGTAATTACCGTACAGTATCGTTGTGTGAATTACCGTACAGTATCGTTGTGTGAATCACTTAAAGTATCTGCTGAAAGTCCTTACAACATGGACAATAACTGAAGAAAAAAATGTATATCAAAGGAAGATTGATGTCCCACAGTCAATGGAATACAAAACAAC
>NW_013773816.1:0-1274 GCF_000517525.1 Limulus polyphemus
TGACGATTTTGTAGGTGTTGAATCAAACTAAATAACAGTGAACCTTTTTTTGATTTACGGTATTTTCTTATTTTGATGTTTTGAGCTATTTTGTATTTAGAACAATATATACTAATTTTAAAGTATCAAATTCAATTTATGTTCAATAAAAATCTTTCAAATGCGACTGTAGCTTTTTCCCCCAAAAACTTTGTCTTCATAAGGGTGCGTCTTATATTCCGAAAAATATGGCAGATAACCTTCAATTCCACATGATATTTCATGAGTGAAATAATTTAGGTATTGATTGTCATTTGATACTTTAAGAAACCACATTTTGTTATTCTTGCCTTGAAATGTCCGATCATTATTTATT
This sequence comes from Limulus polyphemus, assembly GCF_000517525.1. NCBI lineage: Eukaryota > Metazoa > Arthropoda > Merostomata > Xiphosura > Limulidae > Limulus > Limulus polyphemus. The sequence continues at coordinate 356 of NW_013773816.1, forward strand.
TCATATCAATAGATATGGCACATTCCCCCACAGTAGTTAATAGCTTAATTTTATAAATTTTGGGTGACTTCTTCCTTTTTGCGTTTAGGTGAATAGATATATATTTTGTTCATGTGTCATATTTTAAGGTCAGAGTTATGGCTAAAGGCATTTCTTTGTAAGTGGAAAACCATTACAGATCTGATATCATAGGGTCGGTAGACTCTATAAGTAGAGATGACCAAGGCATTCAATAAGCATAATATAAATATGCACGCTAAAAAATCAACAGTGACAGAGAGTTTTACTTCTAAAGATCATTGTCACTCACTTTCATTTGTTTCTCTACCCAACAAGCCCAAAAACAAGGCAAGGAACCATCGCTAAGATACTGTTGCGTCAGCGAGTCACATGACCACCGTGACACCACGTTTCTAGAACTATCCTGTACTTTGGCGAATGCTCTAGTAATTACTAGATATAGGGTAGGCTGGTATATAAAAGAGGGGAATGTAATGCGTGTGAGTAGAGTGTGAGTAATTGAACTGCAGTCACAGGGTGTTGTTGAAGTTAACGTTCGTTCGTTATAGTGTTTGTTTTAACGCGAATATTGAAATAAGTGTATCGTAAAGTTATATTCGGAAAGAATAAACCAGTTCTATTATTAAGTAAAGACTTGTGTCGCTTAAGTTTCGTCGGAACAAAGTTACGGAAAATCAATTAACAAACGGAGACGTAACAAATTGGTGTCAGAAAGTGGGATAAAAAAATGGAAACGAGAAGCGGCAAATCAAACTACTGGCATAGCAGACTTGATGGCTGCAATACAAGAGCAGCAAAAGAAACAAGAAGAACGAGAAAATGAACGAGAAAAGAAACAAGAAGAACGAGAAATTAAACAAGAAGAGAGATTACAGCAGTTGTTAGAGGAAAAAGAAAA
>NW_013773817.1:0-746 GCF_000517525.1 Limulus polyphemus
ATAATTAAACTTCCTAAGTATTTTTTTCTTTATTTTTTTCTCCATCTTTTGAGAGATAACTGAACTTCCAAGTATTTTCCCTATTATTTGTTTTACCATCTATTGAGATATAACTGAACTTCCAAGTATTTTTCTTAATTTTTCCTAACATAGATACCACAGCTGAAAGTAAACATAATCTATTTTTGGATTAATTTGGAAGCCAGCAAATCTGGAACGGTTCCTCCAGGATGGTACAAGTACCCCGGAGCACTGGACCAACGTTTGGGGAGCTTTCCAGAACCCACGCTTTCGAACTTCACCCCGGGTTACTGTATGTGCATACAATCATAACCCCATGCCAGGGTCAGAGGATTAATGGGGAGGACATCATATGGATCCCAGGCCATGAAATATGATTCCACGCATACACATACAGCTCCAGGCTCGGCCCCACTGAAGATTTGAAAGAAAGAAGACCACTATATATTGTATTGATTTGATGGTTAAGAAACTGGTGTTATTAAACTAAGACATCAATAATATATATACAGATCGTTCACTTGCAAAGATACTTCGGGTGCTTGATACATTAAATATTAATTTAATTAATTCTTTATTTATTTACTTATTTTTAGCGAAATTGGTTTGTCAGATATCATTGTTGTGAAGTGAAAAGTCCCAAACTAGACTTTTTCTAGTCTGTTTTCTTTATAAAACTGCGTCTGGGCGTGTTAAACCTCAGTTGTAAAACTTTTAGCCAATCC
>NW_013773818.1:0-2889 GCF_000517525.1 Limulus polyphemus
GTCAATCATTCTTCAGTACACCCTCATTAACACCAATAGTTTAGCTTCTATATCGTCAATCACTCTTCAGTACACCACTCCTTAACACCAATAGTGTAGCTTCTATATCATCAATCATTCTTCAGTACACCCTTCCTTAACACCAATAGTTTAGCTTCCATATCGCCAGTCATTCTTCAGTACACCCCTCCTTAACACCAATAGTTTAGTTTCTATATCATCAATCACTCTTCAGTACACCATTCTTTAACACCAATAGTGTAGCTTCTATATCATCAATCACTCTTCAGTGCACCCCTCCTTAATACCAATAGTTTAGCTTCTATATCATCAATCACTCTTCAGTACACCCCTCCTTAACACCAATAGTTTAACTTCTATATCACCAATTGCTATATAGTACACCCCTCCTTAACACCAATATTTTAACTTCTATATCTTCAATCACTCTTCATTACACCTCTCCTTAACACCAATAGTTTAACTTCTATATCACCAGTCATTCTTTATTACACCCCTCTTTAACACCAATAGTGTAGCTTCTATATCACCAATCACTCTTCAGTACACTCCTCCTTAACACCAATAGTTTAACTTCTATATCACCAGTCATTCTTCAGTACACCCCTCCTTAACACCAACATTTTAGCTTCTATATCATCAGTCACTCTTCAGTATACCACTCTTTAACACCAATAGTGTAGCTTCTATATCATCAATCACACTTCAGTACACCCCTCCTTAACACCAATTGTTTAGCTTCTATATCATCAATCACTTTTCAGTACACTACTCCTTAACACCGATAGTGTAGCTTCTATATCATCAATCATTCTTCAGTACACCCCTCCTTAACACCAATAGTTTAGCTTCTATAATGTCAATCACTCTTCAGTACACCACTCCTTAACACCAATAATGTAGCTTCTATATTATCAATCACTCTTCAGCACTCGCCTCCTTAACATCAATAGTTTAGCGTCTATATCATCAATCACTCTTCAGTACACCATTCTTTAACACCAATAGTGTAGCTTCTATATCATCAATCACTCTTCAGTACACCCCTCCTTAACACCAATAGTTTAACTTTTATATCACCAATTGCTATATAGTACACCCCTCCTTAACACCAATATTTTAGCTTCTATATAAACTATTGGTGTTAAGGAGAGGTGTAATGAAGAGTGATTGAAGGTGCTGAAGAATGATTGATGATATAGACGCTAAACTATTGGTGTTAAGGAGGCGAGTGCTGAAGAGTGATTGATAATATAGAAGCTACATTATTGGTGTTAAGGAGTGGTGTACTGAAGAGTGATTGACATTATAGAAGCTAAACTATTGGTGTAAAGGAGGGGTGTACTGAAGAATGATTGATGATATAAAAGCTAAACAATTGGTGTTAAGGAGGGGTGTACTGAAGAGTGATTGATGATATAGAAGCTAAACTATTGGTGTTAAGGAGGGGTGTACTGAAGAATGACTGGCGATATAGAAGCTAAACTATTGGTGTTAAGGAGGGGTGGTGTACTGAAGAGTGATTGATGATATAGAACTTAAACTATTGGTGTTAAGGAGGGGTATGCTGAAGAGTGATTGACGATATGGAAGCTAAACTATTGGTGTTAATGAGGGTGTACTGAAGAATGATTGACGATATAGAAGTTAAACTATTGGTGTTAAGGAGGGGTGTACTGAAGAGTGATTGATGATATAGAAGCTAAACTATTGGTGTTAGAGAATAATATTGGTGTTAAAGAGTGGTGTACTGAAGAGTGATTGGTGATATAGAAGCTAAAATATTGGTGTTAAGGAGGGGTGTACTGAAGAGTGATTGATGACCTAAAAGCTAAACTATTGATGTTAAGGAGGGGTGTACTGAAGAATGATTGATGATATAGTCGATAAACTATTGGTGTTAAGGAGGGGTGTACTATATAGCAATTGGTGATATAGAAGTTAAACTATTGGTGTTAAGGAGTGGGGTACTGAAGAGTGATTGACATTATAGAAGCTAAACTATTGGTGTTAAGGAGGGGTGTACTGAAGAGTGATTGATGATATAGAAGCTAAACTATTGGTGTTAAGGAGGGGTGTACTGAAGAGAGATTGACATTATAGAAGCTAAACCATTGGTGTTAAGGAGGGGTGTGCTGAAGAGGGATTGACGATATAGAAGAGGTAGCTTCTATATTATCAATCACCCTTCAGTACACACCTCCTTAACACCAATAGTTTAGTTTCTATATCATCAACCACTCTTCAATATACCCTTCCTTATCACCAATACTTTAGCTTCTATATCATCAATCACTCTTCAGTACACCCCTCCTTAACATCAACAGTTTAGCTTTTAGGTCATCAATCACTCTTGAGTACACCCCTCCTTATCACCAATAGTTTATCTTCTATATCACCAATCACTCTTCAGTACACCACTCTTTAACACCAATATTGTAGCTTCTATATCATCAATCACTCTTCAGTACACCCCTCCTTAACACCAATAGTTTAGCTTCTATATCATCAATCATTCTTCAGGACACACCTTCTTAACACCAATAGTGTAGCTTCTGTATCACCAATCACTCTTCAGTGCACTCCTCCTTATCACCAATAGTTTAACTTCTATATCACCAGTCATTCTTCAGTACACCCCTCCTTAACACCAATATTTTAGCTTCTATATCATCAGTCACTCTTCAGTACACCCCTCCTTAACACCAATTGTTTAGCTTCTATATCATCAATCACTCTTCAGTACACACCTCCTTAACACCAATAGTTTAGTTTCTATATCATCAACCACTCTTCAATATACCCTCCTTATCACCAATAGTTTAGCTTCTATATCATCAATCACTCTTCAGTACACCCCTCCTTAAC
>NW_013773819.1:0-746 GCF_000517525.1 Limulus polyphemus
AAAAACTCTTACTTAGATCAAATTATTATTTCGTTTACCACAATGAACATTTTTTATTATTATGTTTGGGTTCTAGAACGATCGATAAGACTCACACGTCGCGATTGGTCTAGAGAAATCTATAACCAGTGGTTGTCAACATTTTAAGCATAACAAAATGTGACCCGATTTCAATGAAAATGATTCACTTATGTAAAAGTACATATGACGTTTTATGAAAAAAACTGTACGTGATGGAGAATAATGGATATCATTTTCGGATTCAGCGTACAGGAATTACTGTAGAACATGTCAAAATTTCAAGACAATAAAACCATCACAAGCCTGTGTTATTATTATAAGGTGTGCTCTTCTCTCAATATCCAAACAGAAATGCAGCATCACTGTCGCCACCTACTGGTATACTTCATGAACTACCACTTGGAACTGTATTTGTTGTATAACTACATATATATAGCACTAAGGTAAGAAACCTGTTTTATGGTTATAACATTTTTTATTTCGGGAGTTTTAATTTTCCCAATATCTGTGTGTATCTTATCTAATGTGCACTGGAAGGGCTCTGCTGAGTAGATTAATGTGCACTGGAAGGGCTCTGCTGAGTAGATTAATGTGCACTGGAAGGGCTCTGCTGAGTAGATTAATGTGCACTGGAAGGGCTCTGCTGAGTAGATTAATGTGCACTGGAAGGGCTCTGCTGAGTAGATTAATGTGCACTGGAAGGGCTCTGCTGAATAGATTAATGT
>NW_013773820.1:0-746 GCF_000517525.1 Limulus polyphemus
GTAACTTCGAATCAGCTGTGTTCCAAGAATGCTTCGTGTTATTTGGCATCCGAAAGACTAGGACAACGCCACTTCACCCACAGTCTGATGTGATGGTATAAAAGTACAATTGGACACTGGGACAGGAATTGGCAAAGTTTTGTAATAGCCGCCAAGATGACTTGGATGTCTTACTCCCTCCACAGTTGATGGCCTATAGAACAGCAGAGCATGAAGCCACTGGATACACTCCAGCAAAGCTGATGCTTGGTCGGGAACTTCTGTTGCCAGTGGACCTGATAACAGGATGCCCACCTTTCGAAGAGTTGCCTGAAAATGTGTCAGAGTTTGTGAAAGTGTTATCTGAAAGGATCGATGATATTCACCATCAAGTGCGGTCAAACTTAAAAACGTCTGCTGATTCCATGAAGCTATGTTATAAGAGATCTACTGAAGTCAACTTTGTACCAGGAGACAAAGTGTAGTTGTATAATCCCAGGAAGACCAAAGGGAAGTCTCCTAAGTTGTCTTCTCCATGGGAAGGCCATATGACATAGTGGAATGTCTCTCAGACGTGACTTTCCGGATAAAATGAGGTCGGCGAGGTAAGCCAAAGGTGGTGCATGCCAACAGGCTTTGGCGTTATCATGGTCCAGGACATTTCAGTTGGAATGAAGTGAACAACAGAACAAATGACACTGCTGGCGACGTATCACCTGAAAAAGCCACTGTCTAGGAAGAAATTCTGCCTGGTTCTGAGTAAGAAG
>NW_013773821.1:0-747 GCF_000517525.1 Limulus polyphemus
ATTACCATGGGATTTTTCTTCTCTATATTCAATATTATAATTATACTGGTCTATTTTTCCGATCCAGCATGCTAGTTGTCCCTCTGGGTTCTTTAATGATCTTAACCAGTGTAACGCAGCATGGTCTGTCCTAATGGTAAACCTTGCACCATAGAGGTAAGGTTGGAAATATGTCAGATTCTTTACTATAGCAAGGAGTTCTCTCCGTGTTACACAGTAGTTCCTCTCTGGTCTACTCAAAACCCTACTGAAGTTCGTTTTCGCCCACTTTCTGAGACAATACTCCTTCAATTCCGACATTACTAGCATCACAATCCAGTATGTACGGCAGTGAGGGATCTGGAAGCTTTAAAAGTGGAGAACAGGCCAATTTTTCCTTCAATGTCTTAAAAGAACGCTGGCAAGAAACTGTCCATTCAAACTTCTGGCTTTTTTAGTCAAATCTATGTAGTGGAGCAGCTATAGTTGCAAAGTCCTTCACAAACTTCCGGTAATAAGTATAGAGTCCCAAGAAACTTCTTAGCTCTCCCACATTGTTTGGTGTTGGCCAGTCACGCACTGCTTTCACCTTATCACGATCAGTTTGCACACCATTCTCACTTATAATGTGGCATAAGTAAAGCACCTCTTTCTGGAACAAATGACATTTCTTGGGATGGAGTTTGAGGTTTGCTGCTTTAAAATGCTTGAATACTTCCTCCAGCCGGGACATTTCCTCGTCAAAAGTTGTTGCAAATACAATGACAT
>NW_013773822.1:0-744 GCF_000517525.1 Limulus polyphemus
TATAGAAGAAACAAATCGACTTTTCAATACCCCTACGACCTTTGCAGTACCATATTTAGTATTCTACAAAAGGGTTGAGTGTAATATACCAAGTCATTTTTGTTGCAGGCTGGCAAGAGAATGATAATAAGAAGAAAATAACAAACGGGCTGTTTTGAGCGGATTTTCTTTTCCTTGTAAGTCTAACAAGGTTGTTGCGTGCATTTTATATGTGTTCAGTCTTAGCAGTCAATAGTGAAGGTTTTAAAGTGTTGTTTGAACTGAATCTTTACTGTTTAAGGTGCTTTTTGCCCGAACATATATTAAGGTTTAGTGCAATTCCTTGCGATCTCTATTATGAACCACTATTGTGGTTCATAATCAATTCAGTTTGAGCATGTTCGGCATCACAAAACTGAAACGATTTGCAGCCCCGGCTTTCCGAACCATAAAGTGGAATTTCCTGGTGACTATTTGTAGTGTGTTATAAGCAAGTGTGGCCGTATAGACATACAATAAATCAAATATAACCTTCACAGATGTGAGTAAATTAGATAGAAACCTTCAGTTAGAGGATATAATTTAGGTAAACTGCAGTGGAATGGAACTTATCAGAACAACATTTATGCTGAAATTGGAAAGCAAAGGAATAAGGATCAACTTGGGCATCAGGACAACCCAGAAAAAAACCTGCAGCAAGTCATGCCTCAGCTGTGGTGAAGAAGGCGTTTGGGTGCCTCCCGGACTCTCCGATGATCATCGTTT
>NW_013773823.1:0-745 GCF_000517525.1 Limulus polyphemus
CCTGAAGCTGACTTATTGGTAGTATTCTTCTTACACTGGCTTCTCATATGTCCTTGCTCTCCACAGTTGTAACAACCTTTCTGGGTAGTAGCCTTTCTTGTCATGGCATCTTCCCTGTGTAGAAGTTGCCGGTATTGAGCTCTCTTGTGCCCAGGTTTGTTACAGTGCCATCAAAGTCCCTCAAACTTCTTTAAAAGCTGCCCTCTTCTGGCCTTCAATCCTGATAACTGTACCAATCTTGGTACCTCTGTGCTGGACTTAACGTAGGATTCGAATTCAAGAGCTCTGGCCATTGCATCCTGCATAGTAGAGGGGTGTGCTTGTTTTACTTGTATCTTCAGTTGTGGACTGTCCAAAGCATCTACAAACTGATCCCTTAGAAACAACTTGAGGATATTGGGTGGCACAGTTGGATAGGCCTTGTGTGCCATACTTTCCAAATCCCGTGCCAGATCTTGCAGGCTCTCCCCTTTAGCACGGACTCTAGTCCCAAACTAGCCCCGTAGAGTCTGGACTGATTTTGAGTTCCATACCTGAGTTCTAGAGCGGCTACCAGTGCTCTATAGTTGTGTCTGTCGTCTGCTGACAACTGTCCAAGTATTTCCAGTGGTTGTCCCATCAGGCTCGTTGCCAGGTACACTGCTTTCTGCTCCTCTGTCCATCCATTCATTTCTGCCAGGAGCTCAAATTGTGCTCTATATGCTTCCCACGGTGCCTTCCCATCGAATTCCTCTGGCTTCCTTCG
>NW_013773824.1:0-746 GCF_000517525.1 Limulus polyphemus
CTTGGAACACAGCTGATTTGAAGTTACAGCCTTGATCTGAATGCAGTTCATATGGCATACTAAATCTGAAGAAGAGATCACTAATAGCCGAAGCTACAGTCGTAGCTTCCTGATTTGGTATTGCATATGCCTCAGGCCACTTGGTGAAATAATCCATCACCACACAAATGTAGTTGTTTCTAGCACGAGTTTGAGGCAAAGGACCAGCAATGTCAACAGCTACTCTTTCCATTGGTGCACCAACTTGATATAACTTCATTGGAGCACGACCCTTATGCTTGGGTCCCCTTTTAGCACAACATGTACTGCAGGTCCTGCACTATTCTTCCACATTTTGCCTCATACTTATCCAGTAAAATCTCTGTCGTAGGTGACTCAATATCTTCTTAACTCCGAGATGTCCTCCTGTTAAACTATCATGGGATTGACGCAGCACAACTTCCCGTAAGTTTCTCGGTATAACCGTTTGCCAGGTCGTCACTTTCCCATCTGCAGTTTCTCATCTCCGGAGAAGAATACCATCTTCAAGCTTCAATTGGTCCCATTGTGCTCAATAGTTTTTGTAACAGGGTTTAAGCTAGACACCTTCTCCCAAGCAGGGCGCAAAACACTTGCTTTTAGAAAATCAATTATTGGCTTCAAATCTTAAACTTTCTCATGCTCAGCTTTAATATCTATATTTGGTTCCACTTCACCATCATCAACTCCTTCAGTCAATTTGACCTCAGCTTGATGGCACCTGGTTT
>NW_013773825.1:0-744 GCF_000517525.1 Limulus polyphemus
CCTTATTAGCTCTCTTCCCATATTTCCTATGTATATGATCAGTCATATAATTCATTTCTTTTTTATTTCTATATTATCTCTCGTCCTTATTAGCTCTCTTCCCATATTTCATATGTATATGATCAGCCATACAATTCGTTTCTTTTTTATTTCTATGATATCTTTCGTCCTTATTAGCTCTCTTCCCATATTTCCTATGTATATAATCAGCCATATAATTCGGTTCTTTTTTATTTCTATATTATCTCTCGTCCTTATTAGCTCTCTTCCCATATTTCCTATGTATATGATCAGCCATTTAATTCGGTTCTTTTTTATTTCTATATTATCTCTCGTCCTTATTAGCTCTCTTCCCATATTTCCCATGTACATGATCAGCCATATAATCCTTTTTTTTATTTCTATATTATCTTTCGTATTTTGTATGTCGTTGGTGAGTGTTGATTTTTGTCTTACTTCTTTCACTGATTCACCAATGACTTTTTCTGGAAACTTTGTTTCATTTTTAAAGCAAGAGAAAATATATTTTCATCTTCTATTTCTTTGGATGAACAAAAGCAGAAGGCAATGTTACACAAGTTATTTATTCTATCTATGTTTTGACTGACGCCGTATTCTGATTGGCCAATTATCTTGGTCTTCTTCTTTTAGCCCCATCCCCGTTACACCAAATATGCTCGCTCTTTCAGCCGTGGGAGCGTTATAATGTCACGGTCAATCCCACTATTCGTTGGTAAAAGAGTA
>NW_013773826.1:0-1252 GCF_000517525.1 Limulus polyphemus
GGACCTTTCACAACTAGCAATAGAAACCCCAATTGTTCATAAAATCTGCAATGCAATTCTTAAATTTGGGAAAACATCTTCACCACATGAAATTACAAATGTTAGCAAATCAGTTGCAACGATTGGTTCAGGAAAATCGGTCTGTGTTCTTTTACTTATCAACATTATACAGTCTTTAATTTTTCAGTACAATTCTGGTCCGTCAATATCACCTGGATAGCTCTTTGCTGAGTCAAAACATTTTTTCTTGCAATTTGCCGTCTTCAAGATCTCCAGAAATAATATTTTGCACACTTAGTAGAAATCCAAAACGTGAATCTAAATCTAGTAAGCGAGAAAATCTTCCTGTTATTTCTGTAATCAAGCGATCAGTAACATCCTTCATGATGCGATAAATTTCCGGGTTTGTTGACATTGACTTTAAGACAAGAAAAGTAGAAGTCAAAGAGTCATTAATTGACTTTATACAGATAAAGGAAAAGACGCTGCCAATATTGAGAAAACAATAAGCACAAAATTAGAAGCGGATGGAATTTTATTGAGTGATTGTTGTTCACAATGTTATGATAATGCTGCTGTCATGTCAGGTCATCTGTCAGGCGTTCAACAAAGAATTCTGAACAAAAATTCAAAAGCAGTGTTTATAAACTGTGACAACCATAGTTTGAACAACTTGATGGGACGAACTGCAGCAGGAGCTTAAGATCTTTGTCAAGCTTGAATCAGAAACACGGTGGAGTGCAAGTGAAAAGGCAGTAAAAGTTTTACATGAAAAACTGGAGGAATTGTTAGGACTGTTAGAGCAATTAATTGAGAATGGCAACATGGCTGAAACAAAATGTGGTGCTCATAATATTCTGCAACGCATGCTTACATCTGATTTTCTTGTACTTATTGCATTTTTGGAGAAATCTTTTATCATCTATCAATCGAGTGCAGAAACGTCTTCAGGACTCAAAAATGAATTTTAGAGAAGCAGCTGCTGATCTTGATTCTTTGAAAAAGAAATTGATAGAAGTCCTATCAAGAAGCACTTAAAGTGGGCAAGAATCAATGTGAAACATGGGGATTGACCATTGAAAGAAAAAATACGTCGTAAACGAATGCCAGGTGGAAATGCAACTGATGCTGGATTGACTGCTGAACAAATCACTTGGGCCAATTGCTCATGATGGGCTAAATCAGGTGTGGAATCAAACAGAATACCATAGTATTTGTTTCTACGAATTGCTGACAAACAATAATTTCGTAC
>NW_013773827.1:0-745 GCF_000517525.1 Limulus polyphemus
AATGTGACGGTCAATCCCACTATTCGTTGGTAAAAGAGTAGCCCAAGAGTTGGCGGTGTGTGGTGATGACTAGCTGCCTTCCCTCTAGTCTTACACTGCTAAATTATAGACGGCTAGCGCAGATAGCCCTCGTGTAGCTTTGCGCGAAATTCAAAACAAACAAGCAATTAGTTAGGGCTAAACTTTACCGTACTTAATACTATCAATAAGTAAACTTATAATGTTATTCTACGACCTAACGTTAAAACTTTTTAAGAACTTTGATAGGCTTTTAATATGTTGTTGTATAAGATGTTTTCTAAAATATATTTACATCCGCCTTTTGTTTACATCCGTTGAAATAAAGTGCGCCCGCATGCAAATTTAGATAATAAGGTTCGCGCGCATTTTCAGGACAGACCAAAACTCAGTGTTATTATAATAGATAGTAAATCACAATGTCTGCCTACCAACGTATGAAATGAAAATATTTCGAAAACTAACAAACAGTTTTCGATGAAATTAAACAAGATATTAATAATTTAACTTCAAATATGTACTCAAATTGTGGTGGTTATCATCACCAGCTATTGCTCCAACTCACACATGAAGTTTCGAAAACTAACAAACAGTTTTCGATGAAATTAAACAAGATATTAATAATTTAACTTCAAATATGTACTCAAATTGTGGTGGTTATCATCACCAGCTATTGCTCCAACTCACACATGAAGTTTCGAAAACTTAATTATATATATATATATAT
>NW_013773828.1:0-747 GCF_000517525.1 Limulus polyphemus
AGAACTTCCCAACCCAACTCCATAATCTTGTGTTGCGTCAGACGTACCACATGTGGACGTGCGTTGTCGTGGAGAAGAAGAACACCTTTCCGATTGACGAGTGAAGGGCGTTTCTGATGAAGGGCTTCATTTAAACGTTCCAGTTGTTGACTACAGATCTCTGCATTGACAGTTCGCTGTGGATTGAGGAGTTCGAAATGAATTACTCCTTCGATGTCCTACCAAATGCAAAGCATCACTTTTTGCGGATGGAGTCTAGGTTTTGGAGTTGTAAGGGGTTTTTGTCTAGGACTGAGTCATTGTTTTTGGCGTTTACTATTCGCATAGAGAATCCATTTTTCATCACCATTTCATGGTTCCCGCGCATTACGCGCCAGAAGAGACGAAGCAACGTTTGATTCACACGTTGGAAACAATGATTATCGGAGAGTTCGTGAGGCACACAAACACCTTCTTTATGGAGTTTTCCCATATATCTTAGATGTTTGCGTATTTTTTCATAAGATACATGCAATTTCAGGGCCATTTCACGAGTCTGTTGCCTTGGGTTAAACTCAACAAGCATCTTCAGAGCATCAATATCAATTCCAACATGTCGGCCCCTGCCATCACAGTTTTCAAGGCTAAAGTCACCTGAAAGAAATTTGCTGAACCATCGTTGACATGTACGAACGTTCAAAACTTTTCCATAAACTTCTTTGATATTTTTTGTGGTTTCTAGAGGCTAGTTTACATGCTGATGTGTGT
>NW_013773829.1:0-747 GCF_000517525.1 Limulus polyphemus
ATCGTAAAGTTATATTCGGAAAGAATAAACCAGTTTTATTAAGTAAGGACTTGTGTCGCTAAAGTTTCGTCGGAACGAATTTACGGGATATCAATTAACAAATGGAGACGTAACAGTAACTTACCTCAATTTGAAGTATAGAGGTATCCTAGAACTTGGTTGCACAAATCCACCTAATATACTGACTAGTTTCTGCATTATGTTAAGAACACGTAGATAATTCACTGGGAAACTTTGGTGAGGACAGCAGATGTTCGAATGATACGATGAGAAATCTTGGAAGTAACAAAAAAATAATCTATATATCTAATATACTGTGGATTAATTTATCTAAGATACTATACGCTTAATCATATAAAGTTAGTATTTTAAAACAAATTATTACAAAGTGAAGGGTCCACACCCAAAAACAAACCGAGAAACTAACAAACATTAAAATTCATTGTCTTTGACCTCATTCTAGGAATCGGTATATTCAAAGTTTATCTCAAACTTCTTTCTCTCTGCAATTAAATTAACTGATAAAAGAGAGAGTCATCACTCACTCGGAACATCGATTATCTTTTGATGAACATTATTTAGTAATTACTTGTTCACAGTTTTTTTTAGTTACGGCTAAAAATATAAAGGTGAGAACAAAATGAATGACTATTTGTTTGTAATTAAGCACAAAGCTACACAATAGGCTATATGTGCTCTGCCCACCACGAGTATCGAAACCGGTTTCTAACGTAATAAGTTTGTTTG
>NW_013773830.1:0-2080 GCF_000517525.1 Limulus polyphemus
TAAGACGGCCACAACGTGACGGAACAGTGTATGTGTATTTGAACTGCGGACAGAGTATTGTTGAGCACGTGAGAAGTTTGTTGAGAATTATAGCGTTTGTTATAGTGCGACTGTTGAAATTAAGTGTATCGCAAAGTTATATTCAGAAAGAATAAACTAGTTTTATTTAAGAAAGGACTTGTGTCGCTAAAGTTCGTCGGAACGAATTTATTGAAGATTAACTAACGAACGGAGACGTAACAAACCTTTTTCTTACAGGGTTATATACAAAAGGAGCGCTGCTAATAAATCTTATGTTTTACAATGAAGACTCCAATGTATTTATTAAATATAACCCATGAGCATAACGTTATAGCTAGAGAACATAAATCGTTATAATCCAAGAAGTAAATGTGATATGGACGGCAATTTATTTGGATGTCAATTGGTAAATCCTAGGCGTTGAAGGTACGTTCATTTTTGCAAAACTATTTCTAACTTATAAATAACACGAAAAGTATGGCTGTTGTAAATCACTCGGGCAGTTGAACAGCTTGAATACTGGTAAGATCAAAAAGTAAAATGGACTAAAAAAAAAAAGACAATAATGTTACGAACCTGTATAGTATCCTCATTACAGTACGGGTATACATTTATATAACATTTGAATTATATTTTGGTAAATAAAGGTTTTCGAAAATAATGTTAAATGTTCAGAATAATTTAAATAATTCAGGTTATTACTTTTTACGCTAGAATAAAGTTTTTCATTTCATCTCCTCTAGAATACAAAACAAGAATACCGAGTTTTAAACTCTTGAAATCATGGCTGAAACACTGACATAAAAGGTCAAAAACAAGTTAAAAAGTGCAAGCGTATTCACACTGTTCCCACTGGCAATGACGACTCACACTGACTAAAGACTAAGGAAATGTAAGTGGCAATGAAAAGTTAAAGTGACAATTAGAATATTTAAAGTCAAACAACTCGCCTCAATTATTTCTAATGCAGTATGGCTAATAGTTAATAATGTTTTGAGGTCATATTAAAAATAGTTAGCCCAGTCTTTCGAAACAAAGTTAACATCTTGTTTTGCATTCTCTGTTTCCTATGGATAATACGATTCCTGGGGAAGTTATAATAGTGATTTAACTAATTTAGTCTTTTCGTTCTAAACGTTGATTTATTGCAGCAAGGTATTCAATAGTCGAAAATCAATACGTCAATATTTTTAATTTCACCTAAGATTATTTAAATTTTGGGCTTGTGGAATAACTACAGTATGAAATGTAATAATACAACTCATAACTGTCTACGGCACGTAATTAGAAAACATTAACAAAACTAGCAGTTAACGAGACTTTTATCACACATTTTAGTTAGGCCTATTGGTTTCAAATGCTTCGCTAGCTTTCAGCATTTAAACCGTAACTGCGAAGACAACGTTTAGCTGAAATATAGTTTAGTTCGCTCCTGATCATTCGAATTTCTCTCAAAATAGTTATTTTGATCTTTTGTCTTGAGAAAAAGCAAGGGGAGACCCCACATAACGTAACGTATTTACGAGGTTCTTTAAACAGTCGTATATGTTCTTTAGTATATTTTGATCATAAACAAAATATAGCACTAGGTGGCGAGGCTGTCGAAACAAATAGAGACCAAGCAAGAGATCTAAAAGTTTCTACGAACACTTTGTATGTGTGAAAAATACTTCAACTAAACAATTCTTGATTTACATAAAAAACAAAGTATTATACAATAATATATGTAATGAGAAACCTTTAAACTGGGTTTGATAGATTCAAAATCTTTTAAGATGTACTTATAAATTTTATTAGTACACCCTACCTGGGACTTACTTCTTCTCAATAATAGGGCACTGGTAACGGATCAGACGTTATCAGTGAAAGTGGGTTTTCCCGGGGCACTCCCGTTTCCCCCACACCAAATTCTCGGCATAGGATTTCTAAATCCCCGCCGCCCTGAAGGACCATCTGTCCGACATCGGCCGTTTATTATTATTATATGTATGTGTATTATTATGTTTATTATTTTTATTATTATTACTAAAGCCCTAAGATAGGATATTTTGCTTCACTC
>NW_013773831.1:0-746 GCF_000517525.1 Limulus polyphemus
CCGACGTCATGCCTGCATATACTTGTAGGCCTTTTCCTGTGAGAAGTGGGCTGAGACAGACTGCCCAGTAGCCTCTGTCCCAGTTCTGACTTTGGGCAAATCTTTCATATCTTTTCAGGAAAGCATCCAAGTCATCTTTATATTCATCAAATTTTGGCAGCTTGGATCGGCTAGCCCTGACTCCATTGTCATTCTTGGGTCCTTCTGTTGAGTGAGTTTTGCTGTCTCAATTTTTGCTCTTATTCTCTCTATTTCTAGTCTCTTCTCTCTCTCTCTTTTTCTTCTTTCTCAATTTGTATTCTCATTCTTGCTATTTCTAGTTTCTCCTTTCTCTCATTTTCTTCCTTTAGTCTTTCTTCTTTCTCAATTTGTATTTTCATTCTCTTTATTTCTAGTTTCTCCTTTCTCAGTTTCTATTCTCATTCTTTCTATTTCTAGTTTCTCCTTTCTCAATTTGTATTTTCATTCTCTTTATTTCTAGTTTCTCCTTTCTCAATTTCTATTCTCATTCTTTCTATTTCTAGTTTCTCCTTTCTCAATTTGTATTCTCATTCTTGCTATTTCTAGTTTCTCCTTTCTCTCATTTTCTTCCTTTAGTCTTTCTTCTTTCTCAATTTGTATTTTCATTCTCTTTATTTCTAGTTTCTCCTTTCTCAGTTTCTATTCTCATTCTTTCTATTTCTAGTTTCTCCTTTCTCAATTTGTATTTTCATTCTCTTTATTTCTAGTTTCTCCTTTCTCAATTT
>NW_013773832.1:0-749 GCF_000517525.1 Limulus polyphemus
CACTAAAAAATTAAATTAGTCAAAGTTATCAAATGTATTTTCCATTTTAAATTAAAATCTTATTCTAATAATACTTTTTCTCATTATTATAGAAAGGCAATATATTTATTTTATAATTTTGTACTTCTAACTTACTTTATTATATTTTTTGTAAGTCTTAGTAACAGTTTTCACAATTCCTACTGACATAACACAACTTCAGCCTTCTTACTTCTATCTATTTAAAGTGGCCTCAAAAAATTCTAAGTTGATATTTCAAAAAGCAGAAAAAGATAAAATATGGGTATTATGACCCAACAATTTTATGAACATCTAATGAGACTAAGATTTACGAAAAAATGGAAAGTTTAAATGCATAAATATCATAAAAAGAAAAATTAAAAGAATTTTCTTGATGAATTTAAGGTGATATTAACAAAAAAAGAAAAAGATTTTAAGTAATTCTGAAACTGGGCATTTTTAAGTACTTTCTAAGATCAATAAATCAAAAATGAATAGTGAATTATTGTTGGGAACAAAAAGTGAATTTATTCATACTAGAAAAACCTCCCAATATTTCACAAACACTGACTGTAGGAGGTAATCAATAAACATTGAACATTACTATGGACTTAAAGCTGTGGAAAGTTTTCTAGATAAGTTAGCTCTGTATCGTAGTATTGAACATTACTATGGACTTAAAGCTGTGGAAAGTTTTCTAGATAAGTTAGCTCTGTATCCTAGTATTGAACATTACTATGGACTTAAAG
>NW_013773833.1:0-1526 GCF_000517525.1 Limulus polyphemus
CTCGTGTCGCTGAAGTTTCTCGGAAGGAATTTCTACGGGAAATTAACAAACAAACAGAGACGTAACAAAAGTTATTTCATCTTCGAGAAGTGAGCTGTACCTGTTTATTTTTTGTGAGAATCCATATACTGAGTAGCACAGTGCTGGGCTTGAGACGCCGTAGACTTGTGTTTCCAAAACTTCTATCATATATCCTCCTGACGTTCGGGGATCATATTTTCTTTGATTTCAGCTTCAGCTCATACACAGCGACAGAAGCATGCAAACTGTCAACTCTGTCCATCTTTTAATGGGAAAACATTTATTAAGATTTGAAAATGTAATTGAACCCGGATTGAGGCCAAAATCTACAAAACATTTCTCCTTTATGTTTATTGGTTGAAACCAAACAAGAAAGTTTAGTTCTTAGATACATCGTTTTCTACGTTATGATATTAATTTATTTGATTTAGCTGAGTTTAAGTGAGGGTTAACTACATTACTAATAATTCAGCTCTTGCAAAGGGAATAATTGACTTTCTACTAGCAACTTATTTTAAAGTTGGGTAAATCAGTATTTTAACAAACTTATTTTAAACTTGGGTAAATCAGTATTTTAACAAACTTGTTCTAAAGTTGGGTAAATCAGTATTTTTACAAACTTGTTTTAAGGTTGGGTAAGTCAGTATATTTACAAACTTGTTTTAAGGTTGGGTAAGTCAGTATATTTACAAACTTGTTTTAAAGTTGGGTAAATCGGTATATTTATAAACTTGTTTTAAAGTTTGGTAAATCAGTATTTTTACAAACTTGTTTTAAAGTTAGGTAAATCAGTATATTTACAAACTTCTTTTAAAGTTGGGTAAATCAGTATTTTACAAACTTGTTTTAAAGTTGGGTAAATCAGTATTTTTACAAACTTGTTTTAGAGTTGGGTAAATTAGTATTTTACTTAACACTAATTCGTTCATTCTACAGTAAAACAATATACCAATGTTGAATTGTTACATTATGAAAAACCTTGTTTCAGAATTCCGCTGACAGCTGCATCTCGAACTGTTCATTCACGTCTTGGCAGACAACAGTTAGCTGCGACTCGGGTGTTTATGAATTAGATGAAGACTATGCCTTCGTTATCACAGAATATTCCACACCAGATAAAATCCAGGTCGTAGAACAAGAATTTAAACCTGTTGAGGATCTAGGTAGGTAAAGATGTGTGTCATCAAACAATGAACCATTAGAATGTGAGTGTTGTGGTAAAATTCAGGTTGTAGAACAATAGTTGAAACCTGTTGAGGACCTAGGTAGGTAAAGATGTGTGTCATTAAACAATGTCCCATTAGAGTGTGAGTATTGTGGTAAAATTCAGGTTGTAGAACAATATTTGAAACCTGGTAAGGATCTAGGTAGGTAAAGATGTGTGTCATCAAACAATGTACCATTAGAGTGTGAGTGTTGTGGTAAAATCAAGGGTATGGACCTGTTGAGGACCTAGGTAGGTAAAGATGTGTGTCATTAAACAATGTACCATTAGAATGAGAGTG
>NW_013773834.1:0-1810 GCF_000517525.1 Limulus polyphemus
TTCTGACATTACTAGCATCACAATCCAGTATGTATGGCAGTGAGTGATCTGGAAGCTTTAAAAGTGGAGCAAAGGCCAATTTTTCCTTCAACGTCTTGAAAGAATGCTGGCAAGAAACTGTCCATTCAGACTTCTGGTCTTTTTTAGTCAAATCATGTACAAATCAAATTTACAGTAGTAAGTACAGAGTCCCAAGAAACTTCTTAACTCTCCCACATTGTCTGGTGTTGGCCATTCATGCACTGCTTTCACCTTAACAGGGTCAGTTTGCACACCATTCTCACTTACAAAGTGGTCTAAGTAAAGCACCTCTTTCTGGAACAAATGACATCTCTTGGGATGGAGTTTGGTTTGCTGCTTTCAAACGCTTGAATACTTCCTCCCGATGTCATTGTATTTGCAACAACTTTTGACGAGGAAATGTCCCGGCTTTAGCCAATTTCTCTAAATGTGAGCAGACACTTAAGGAAGGGGCATTGTTGTGTGTGTGCCAGGAGGTAGAGCCAGTCAATGTTAAAGCAAAGAATACAACTGTAAAGAAAAGACATATACTTTCAGAATATTTGACTGACCTCTATAAAAAGAGCATAGTCCATTTGTCATCATCACAAGCTCTTCAGGTAAAAGAACTTTTGGCAAATTATGCTGACGTCTTTTCAAAAGGAGATCATGACCTCGGCTGCACAAACCTTGTAGAGCACAGAATAAACACAGGCAATCACCGTCCAATAAAGATCCCTCCAAGGAGAATAGCTCCAGCAAAGCGACAAGAGATAGAGAAGGTCATGGACGGTCTATTTAAGGAAGGGATAGTCGAGAAGTCAAATAGTCTCTGGTCAGCTCCTGTCGTATTAGTCCAGAAGAAGGATGGGACCCAACGTTGCTGTGTGGGCTTCAGGGCTCTAAACAGCATAACCGAAAAAGACTCATACCCACTGCCAAGAATTGATGATACTCTGGATGCCCTAAGTGGAGCCAGGTGGTTTTCAAGTCAGGTTTCCATCAAGTAAAAATGGCTCAAGCAGATAGACCCAAGACAGCATTTAGTTATGGCCAAGGTCTCTGGCAATACCGAGTGATTCCATTCGGGCTCAGTAATGCTCCAGCAACATTTGAGAGGCTGATGGAACGAGTATTGGAAGGCCTACAATGGAGGATAGCTCTAGTGTACCTGGATGTTATAGGTACTACTTGATGACCTGCTACAAGTGACCTTCCAATCTTCACGTCTGCTGGCTTGGATGGGTCTTCCACTGCTTCCACGAGCATTGGGCATCCTTGGGGATGTTCTATTATTCTACCCCAAATTATCTTCTCTGACATATTGTAGTTGACTTAAGTGCTTTGACATGCAGATCAACAGAAGCACCAACACTTACTGAAATTTGGCCTTCATTGTTCCCAAACGTCATTTTATCGAAGTTAACCGCACACTTCCTCGGTTGTAAGTAGTCTAACCCTAATATGCATTGGTCTTCAATGTCAGCCAAGTATACTTTCTGTCTGTTCTTCATATCCATGAGCTCAATAGTTACCCACACTGGTCCCCACAACCTTGCATAATGTCCTGTCACATCACAGAGCTTCCGTGTGGCTTCTGATACTCCTTTGTGATCCAGCACCGTGATACTCACAAGGGTTTGTTGAGATGCAGAATCTATGACAAAATTGCATTTTTGGCCATCCAGCTTTCCTGTTGCATAGACACTGTGTGCAGTGGTGGGATTCAAATATTTTAACAACAGGTTATCTCACTAGCATCATGTAAAAATATTAGATATTAAAAAAGAGGGCCCAGACCCCCCCCCCC
>NW_013773835.1:0-747 GCF_000517525.1 Limulus polyphemus
TTACTTGGTACAACTACTCCATGAATATCTAGGAGTAACTATAGGCACCGAATTTATAACCACCATACTCATGTTTAGCCTTATTTGGTACAACTACTCCATGAAACCTAGGTGTAACTCAAGTTACAGAATTTATAACCACCATATTCATCTTTAGCTTTACTTGGTACAATTACTCCATAAACACATAGGTGTAACTCTAGTTTCCGAATTTATAACCATCATACTCATCTTTAGACTTACTTGGTACAACTACTCCATAAATACCGAGGTGTAACTATAGGCACCGAATTTATAACCACCATACTCATGTTTAGCCTTATTTGGTACAACTACTCCATGAAACCTAGGTGTAACTCTAGTTACAGAATTTAGAACCACCATACTCATCTTTAGCTTTACTTGGTACAATTACTCCAAGAACACTTAGGTGTAACTCTAGTTACCGAATGTGTAACCCCATACTCATCTTTAGCGTTATTGGGTATAACAACTCCACGACCACGTAGGTGTAACTCGAGTTTCCGAATTTATAACCACCATACCCATCTTTATCCTTACTTGGTACAACTACTCCATGAACACCTAGGTGTAACTCTAGTTTCAGATTTTATATCCACCATACTCATCTTTAGCGATACTTTGTACAACTACTCTATGAACACCTAGTTGTAATTCTAGTTACCGAATCTTTAACCCTTATACTAATCTTTAGCGTTATTTGGTACAACAATTCAACGAACACCT
>NW_013773836.1:0-747 GCF_000517525.1 Limulus polyphemus
CTCTATGTCGACGACTTCCACATCTCTTGTTAGTTGTCAACCATAAGGTTTATTGAGTGGCAGCTTAAGACTGCCCTTAAACAATTGTTGACATGGACCACTGCAAATGGTTTTAAATTCTCTTTTTCCAAAACCGTTTGCATCCATTTTTGCCGCCAACAGGGTCTCCCCGATCCTCAGCTCCATCTCGGTGATATAGAGCTATTTCTGTGGTCCCTGAGGCAAAGTTCTTGTGGCTTATCTTTGACTGTAAGCTTAGCTTCATTCCACACATCAAGCAGCTATGTGTCAAGTGTGCAAGGGCTCTGAACATCCTCTGTGTCCTCTCTTCCAGCTCTTGGGGAGTGGATCGATGTTCGATGCTCAGGACTATGGGTCTTTGGTCTATGGTTCTGCCAGGACCTCGGCCTTGAAGAATTTGGACACCATTCACCATCTGGGGCTTTGGCTCTGCACCAGTGCTTTTCACACTTCTCCAGTCGAGAGTTTGTACACTGAGTCCCACGAACCTTCTCTTCATTTCCGTCATTTGCAACTTTCTTTACAATATGCCACGAAGCTTCGATCCTTATAAAACCTTTGAATGCTTCCTTGTTGCCTGTCTTCATCAATACGTAGCTGCTCACAACCTGCTGCCTCATACACAATCGAGATTTTGCCCATGCCTATCTACTTAGGACCAAATTCTCAAATTGTCTGACTCACTTTCCAATCATTTCAACACTTGAAGACCATCCTGCATGCTCC
>NW_013773837.1:0-747 GCF_000517525.1 Limulus polyphemus
CGTTCTTCATGCCCATGAGCTCAATAGTTACCCACACTGGTCCTCACTACCTTGCATAATGTCCTGTCACGCCACAGAGCTTCTGTACAGCTTCTGGTACTCCTTTGTGATCCAGCACCTTGATACTCACAAGGGTTTGCTGAAATGCAGAATATATGACAAAGTCACGCCTTTGGCCATCCAGCTTTCCTGTCATGTAGACACTATGTGTACTTGCCATTTTACACTTAGCTGTTGGGACTTTCACAATGGGGGCTGGTGGGCGTCCCTCAGCACCAACCACTACTGGTTCCCGAAGCTGACTTACTGGTGGTATTCTTCTTACACTCGCTCCTCATATGTCCTTGCTCCCCACAGTTCCAACAACCTTTCTGGGTAGCAGCCTTTTCTGTCATAGCATCTTCCCTGTGTTGAAGTTTCCAGCATTAAGGTCTCTTGTGCCCAGGTTTGTTACAGTGCCAGCAAAGTCCCTCAAACTTCTCTGAAAGCTGACCTTTTCTGGCCTTGAATCCTGATGACTGTACCAACCTTGGTATCTCTGTGCCAGATCTTGTAGGCTCTCCCCTTTAGCATGGACTCTCGTCCTACACCTAGCCCTGTAGAATTCAGACTGATTTTGGGTTCCGTACCTGAGTTCTAGAGCCGCTACCAGTGCTCTATAGTTGTGTCTTTCGTCTGCTGACAACTGTCCAAGTATTTCCAGTGGTTGTCCCTTCAAGCTCGTTGCCAGATATACTGCTTTCTGCT
>NW_013773838.1:0-1067 GCF_000517525.1 Limulus polyphemus
GCATATAACTGCGCAACAATAGAGTGTACCGACATAACAAATTTGGTGAATAATAATCAATTCAGGACCCTCTGGTAACAAGAAATCGAGAAACAATTGGTAACAAAAAGCTTCAGTGCAGTACACCTACGATTTCAAAAAGCCATAAAAAGAGTAACATAAAACGACCACAAAAATCGTAAAACTAAAACTAATAATCTAGAATTTTGTAAGTAAACGCGCAAAATTGCGGCGAACCTTAATAAAAAAATTCAAAAAGATTCATGTAAATGGGACTAAGTACTGGTACAAAACGCAAAACCTTCAATAACTCCCTTAAAACGCATCATAGGAAGTTCAAACTTCGCATGATACTGTGGAACGAACTAGTGAATATACATAGCAAAACAGGTTAAGATCCATCAATTTAGAACCCTCTGATAGCAAGAAATCTATAACAGAGCAATATCCAAAAGCTTCACTGCAGTACACATTCTCTTTCAGAAAGCCAATAAAGTAGTAACAAAATGGACCAATAAAGTCGAAAGAATGATAATATGAAGCTAGAGTTTTGCATGTAAATACGTGAGTATGCTACGAACGTTCATAAAATAATTCGAGAAGATTCGTCCAAATGGAACGAAGTTCAGGTACAAAACACAAAACCTTCCATAACTCCCTTAAAACGAATAGTAGAAAGGTGAAACTCTTCATGTAACTGCGCAACGATAGAGTGTACCTACATACCAAATTTGGTTAAGAACAATCGTTTCTCGATTTCTTGTTACCAGAGGGTCCTGAATTCAATCGGTAAGAAAAAGCTTCAGTGCAGTACACATACGATTTCAAGAAGCCATAAAAAGAGTAACATAAAACGACCACAAAAATCGTAAAACTAAAACTAATAATCTAGAATTTTGTAAGTAAACGCGCAAAATTGCGGCAAACCTTAATAAAAAAATCAAAAAGATTCATCTAAATGGGACTAAGTACTGGTACAAAAAGCAAAACCTTCAATAACTCCCTTAAAACGCATCGTAGGAAGGTGAAACTTCGCATGATACTGTGGAACGAACTAGTGAATATAC
>NW_013773839.1:0-746 GCF_000517525.1 Limulus polyphemus
AACAGAAGTGAAACAAGCTGTCTGGAAAGTATAGGTGGAACTGAAGCGACACAAGTTGTATGGACAGTACAGGTAGAACTGAAGTGAAACAAGTTGTATGGACAGTACAGGTGGAAATGAAGCGAAATAAGTTGTCTGGACAGTACAGGTGGAACTGAAATGAAACGAGTTGTATGGATACACCAGGTGGAACTGAAATGAAACATGTTGTATGAATAGTACAGGTGGAACTGAAGTGAAACAGGCTGTCTGGAAAGTACAGGCGGAACTGAAGTGAAACAAGTTGTATGGACAGTACAGGTGGAAATGAAGCGAAATAGGTTGTCTGGACAGTATAGGTGGAACTGAAATGAAACAAGTTGTCAGGACAGTATAGGTGGAACTGAAGTGAAACAGACTGTCTGGAAAGTATAGGTGGAACTGAAGTGAAACAAGTTGTATGGACAGTACAGGTGAACAGAAGTGAAACAAGTTGTATGGACAGTACAGGTGGAACAGAAGTGAAACAGGCTGTCTGGACAGTATAGGTGGAACTGAAGTGAAACAAGCTGTCTGGAGAGTATACGTGGTGGAACTGAAATGAAACAAGTTGTATGGACAGTATAGGCAGTACTAAAGTGAAACATATTGTCTAAAATTACAGGTTAAAATATGAAGTGTTAACACTAACATAATTTTACAAGTTTCAAAGGTAATTGAATCATAACTATATATATATATATATAGAGAGAGAGAGAGAGAGAGAG
>NW_013773840.1:0-740 GCF_000517525.1 Limulus polyphemus
TTTCCATCAAGTGAAAATGGCTGAAGCAGATAGACCTAAGACTACATTTAGTTATGGTCAAGGTCTCTGGCAATATTGTGTGATGCCATTCGGGCTTAGCAGTGCTCCAGCAACATTTGAAAGGCTGATGGAAAGGGTACTGGAAGGCCTACAATGGAGGATAGCCCTAGTGTACTTGGATGATGCCATTGTATTTGCAACAACTTTTGATGAGGAAATGTCCCGGCTAGAGGAAGTATTCAAGCGTTTGAAAGCAGCAAACCTCAAACTCCATCCCAAGAAATGCCACTTGTTCCAGAAAGAGGTGCTTTACTTAGGTCACATTGTAAGTGAGCATGGTGAAGCAGTGTGTGATTGGCCAACACCAGACAATGTGGGAGAGTTGAGAAGTTTCTTGGGACTCTGTACCTATTACCATTTGTGAAGTTTGTGAAGGACTTTGCAACTATAGCTGCTCCACTACATGATTTGACTAAAAAAGGCCAAAAGTTGGAATGGATAGTTTCTTGCCAGCATTCTTTCAAGACATTGAAAGAAAAATTGGCCTCCACTCCACTTTTAAAGCTTCCAGATCCCTCACTGCCATACATGCTGGATTGTGCTGCTAGTAATGTCGGAATTGGAGGGATGTTGTCTCAGAAAGTGGGCGAAAACGAACATGTGGTGATCTACTTCAGTAGAGTTTTGAGTAGACCAGAGAGGAACTACTGTGTAATACGGAGGTAACTCCTTGCTATAGT
>NW_013773841.1:0-747 GCF_000517525.1 Limulus polyphemus
ACCGAACTTATAACCACCATAATCATCTTTAGCGTTATTTGGTACAACTACTCCATGAAAACCTAGGTGTGACTCTAGTTACGAATTTATAACTACCATAAACATCTTTAGCCTTACTTGGTACAACTACTTCATAAACACCTAAATGTAACTCTAGTTACCAAATTTGTAACCACCATACTCATCTTTATCGATATTCGGTACAACAACTCCATGAATACCTAGGTGCAAATCTAGTTAAATAATTTATAACCACCGTATTCATCTTTAGCCTTACTTGATACAACTACTCCATGAATACTTAGGTGTCACTCTAATTACCGAATTTATAACCACCATACTCATCCTTAGCCTTAATTGGTACAACTGCTCTATGAACTCTTAGGTGTCACTCTAGTTACCGAATTTATAACCACCATACTCATCTTTAGTCTTACTTCGTACAACTACTCAATGAACACCTAGGTGTAACAATAGTTACCGAATTTATAACCACCATACTCTTTTTCAGCCTTACTTGGTACAACTACTCCATAAACACCTAGGTGTAACGCTAGTTCCCGAATTTATAATCATCATACCCATCATTAGCCTTACTTGGAACAACTACTCCATGAACTCTTATGTGTAACTCTAGTTACTGAATGTGTAACCCCATACTCATCTTTAGCGTTATTTGGTACAACAACTCTACGAACACCTAGGCGTAGCTCTTGTTACCGAATTTACAACCACCATACTCATCTT
>NW_013773842.1:0-819 GCF_000517525.1 Limulus polyphemus
CTATACAAAAACATATAACTTCACAAGTATGCTGCTGTAATACATACATCATGTCATTTCACAAGTATGCTGCTGTAATACATACATCATGTCACTTCACAAGTATGCTGCTGTAACCTATACATCAACATGTCACTTCACAAGTATGCTGCTGTAGCCTATACATCAACATGTCACTTCACAAGTATGCTGCTGTAATACATACACTATGTCACTTCACAAGTATGCTACTGTAATACATACATCATGTCATTTCACAAGTATGCTGCTGTAATACATACATCATTCCACTTCACAAGTATGCTACTGTAATACATACATCAACATGTCACTTCACAAGTATGCTGCTGTAACCTATACATCAACATGTCACTTCACAAGTATGCTTCTGTAACCTATACATCAACATGTCTCTTCACAAGTATGCTGCTACAATACATACATCATGTCACTTTACAAGTAGGCTGCTGTAACCTATACAAAAACATATAACTTCACAAGTATGCTGCTGTAATACATACATCATGTCATTTCACAAGTATGCTGCTGTAATACATACATCATTCCACTTCACAAGTATGCTACTGTAATACATACATCATGTCACTTCACAAGTATGCTGCTGTAATACATACATCATGTCACTTTACAAGTAGGCTGCTGTAACCTATACAACAACATATAACTTCACAAGTATGCTGCTGTAATGCATACATCACGTCACTTCACAAGTGTGCTACTGTAATACCATACATCATGTCACTTCACAAGTATGCTGCTGTAACCTATACATCAACATGCCATTTCACAAGTATGCTA
>NW_013773843.1:0-1175 GCF_000517525.1 Limulus polyphemus
TCAATTACACACTCTCTGACTGCAGTTCAATTACTCATTCTCTTCTTGCCGTCGCTTCTTGGCGGCTTGTATAAACAAGACTAACACATATCTAGTAAATGCTAGGGCATTCATGAAGGAACAGGATATTTCTAGAAACAGGTGGCGTGATACTAGTCACGTGACCTCGCTGACGCAACATAAGGAATGTAAGATGTAGGTTGACCATCCAAAGATCATAACATTATTACTATAATGGCTTCACTTGCTAACGGTTATCTTCGGATATCAATTTAAATGTTTTTGTACCAGGTGGCCCAAAAGTCAAAGGAATCCAAGAACATGTATAGAAGTAATGTATTTTTTTGACAGCAAAAGACACAAATTAATGTGACATAATCAGTTCTCAGACACGTTCAATAAAGTCAAACATAAGTCAGTTCTCAGACACGTTCAATAAAGTCACACATAGGTCAGTTCTCAGACACGTTCAATAAAGTCAAACATAGGTCAGTTCTCAGACACGTTCAATAAAATCAAAAACATTAAATTTAAATAGAACTTAAACCTTAGCAACAATTACAAAAAAGTTTCGAAACGTCGCCCTCCATTCAAGTAAGCTTCACTTGCTTTCAAGAATATTGATATACAGTGGGTAGTTCATCAACAATCCTTGGTAGATGGCACTTTTCAGTAGCCAGTTTTATCATTACTGCTTACGAGATTATATATAGTGGTCAGTTCCCTACAAGATTATGGTGACATTCCCTTCACTGGTTGATTTTATGGTAACTGCTTTCGAGATTATGTAAAGTTTTCAGTTCATTACAAAGTTCATTTTTATCAGGCAGGTGGCAGCACTGTCTATGTAGGGATGGCTCGTTCATCGAAATGATATTTTAAATATATCCTCAATAGGTCATCAGAACTTTACAATACTATAGTGTTTCCTTTTATAACAATATCTATGTAATGACTGCGTCACAAGTTCTGGGAATGTCTGTAAATATCATGGCAAAAAGTTTGAATTTCTTGTTCTTCTTTCTTCGGATTCTTTTTTATTACATGATAACTCAAAACTAAAACAATGGTGTCAACCAATTTTACTGAGGTGACAGAGTTTCAAACGGAGAATTCGCTTTTTATAAGTATTATTAATGACTAATATCAATTTAAAAAAATCATGATTCTAGTGT
>NW_013773844.1:0-745 GCF_000517525.1 Limulus polyphemus
TTAAGTCCAGCACATAGGTACCAAGGTCGGTACAGTCATCAGGATTCAAGGCCAGAAAAGGTCAGCTTTCAGAGAAGTTTGAGGGACTTTGCTGGTACTGTGACAAACCTAGGCACAAGAGAGCTCAATGCTGGCAACTTCAACACAGGGGAGATGATACAACAGGAAAGGCTGCTACCCAGAAAGGTTGTTGGAATTGTGGAAAGCACGGACATTTGAGGAGCCGGTGTAGGAGGAATATTACCAACAAGTCAGCCTCAAGGAGACCAGTAGTGGTTGGTGTTGAGGGACACTCACCAACCCCCATCGTGAAAGTCCCAACAGCTAGGTGTAAAATGCCAAGCACACACAGTGTCTATGTGACAGGAAAGCTAGATGGCCTAAGGTGCAACTTTGTCATAGACTCTGCATCTCAGCAAACCCTTGTGAGCATCAAGGTGTTAAATCATGAAGGAGTACCAGAAGCCATACAGAAGCTTCATGGTGTGACATGACATTCTACAAGATTGTGGAGACCAGTGTGGGTAACTATTGAGCTCATGGGCATAAATGACAGACAGAAAGTATACTTGGCTGACATTGAAGACGAATGCATATTAGGATTGGACTATCTACTACCAAGGAAGTTTGTAATTGATTTTGATAAAATGACGTTTGTAAAAAACAAAGGCCAAGTTCCGATAACTGTTAAAAGAGAGGTTGAAATAATTAGGTGCCATCAAACTGAAGTCAAGCTGACTGAAAG
>NW_013773845.1:0-747 GCF_000517525.1 Limulus polyphemus
CTGTAATTTCTCTTCTTGTTTATTTTGTTGCTCGAGCTGCCACTGTTGCATGTTTTCTTGCAACTGCTGTTGTCTCTCTTCTTGTTTCTTTTCTTATTCCTCCAACAACTGCTGTAATCTCTCTTCTTGTTTAATTTCTCGTTCTTCTTGTTTCTTTTCTTTTTCCTCTAACAACTGTGGTAATTTCTCTTCTCGTTCTTCTTGTTTCTTTTTCTGTTCGTGTATTGCTGCCATTAAGTCTGCTAGGCTGTAGTTTGATTTGCCGCTTCTCGTTTCCATTTTATTTAATCCCACTTTCTGACACCAATTTGTTACGTCTCCGTTTGTTAACTGATTTTTCCGTAACTTCGTTCCGACGAAACTTTAACGACACAAGTCTTTACTTAATAAATCTGGTTTATTCTTTCCGAATATAACTTTACGATACACTTAATTTCAATATTCGCGCTAAAACAAACACTATAACGAACGAAGGTTAACTTCAACAGTACCCTGTGACTGCAGTTCAATTACTCACTATCTACACACACATTATAATCCCGTTACGTTGTCACCCTCTTTTATATACCAGTCTACCCTACATCTAGTAAATACTAGAGCATTCGCCAAAGATACAGGATAGTTCTAGAAAATAGGTGGCGCCACACCAATCACGTGATCTCGATGACGCAACATTATGTAATTTTACAACCGAGTAAGTAATAAAAATTTTCTTTTTGGTCTTATTTCCTACATATGAATCTTTTT